>NW_007248572.1:162185-244141 GCF_000164805.1 Carlito syrichta | reverse complement strand
GACATCTTCTGTACATAAAAATCATTGATAAATGCAAATAAACTACTGAGCAGTGAAGGGTGAGAATTTAAGGCAATTGGCTATGAATTGCACCAATTTAGAATAAAATTTTGTGGAATCCGAAACCTAAATTTTAAAAGAATAATGAGATAATAGTAAGTAAAACTTGATTCAAAAAGATTGTACGCCATTTCAAACATTAAATTCACCCCCCTCCCCCCATGTATTTGATATATGGGGAATAAGACAGTGGGAAATGAAATTCCTAGGTCTAGGCAGAGGCTTTCAGGGACATACTTAGTGAACAGATTGGCCACTCATAGGCTCTTCTAGATCCCAAGGAAATTGATATAATCTTTAGTTTACTTTTGTTTTCACTATTTTATAGTAGATCCAGCAGTACATTTGATGTCTTCAGGTATCTCCCCCTCTCTCATCTTTGTTTTTGTTTGTTTGTTTCAGTGTCAGCTTCATTCTTAGGAATGCGTTCCCTTTAGAGGCAAAATGTTATTTTTCTTCTCCTTCTGTTTCCCTCCCAGTGTTTCTTTTTCTCTCTCTACCTATTTACCTACTCATCCATCAATCCACCCATCCATCCATCTGTCCATCTGTATATCTGCTACCTCTCAGTCTAATAGTTGCTCAGTCTTTCTCTTTCTCCATTTGTATTCACCCATCCATCCCCCATCTATCAACCCATCCACTCTTCCACCCATCCACACATCCATTCACCCATCCATCTATCCATCCAATCACCCAGTAGTCCACCCATCCATCCATCCATCCACTCATCTATCGACCCATCTACTTTTCTACCCATCCAACCATCCATTCTTCCATCCATCCATCCATCCATTCATCCATCCATCCATCCATCCATCCACCCACTAGTCCACCCATCCACCCCTCTATTCACCCAATCACCCATCCATTCATACATCCACCCATCTATCCATCCATCTATCCATTTATTCAGCCATCCATCTTTTGCTGAGAAAGGAATGGATGGAGAAACAAGAGACTGACAAAGATAGTTCTGGTGGGTCTTATGGTGTAGGGTGCTGAAACATCATGTCAGAAATCAAATGACTAAAGTTTTATAACTTGGAAGACTATTTCTATTTAAATAAATAATTTGTATCTGAATTTAATTTGTTTGGAGCACTGGAATTAATTTATGTGCACAGTTTGCTGTTGCATGGTTTGCATTGTTGAGATCAAGCGTCATACCTTGAAATGTAAACTTGCATGCCAGAGCAACCTGGTGCCACACAGCCTAGCCTTGGGCACCAAATCAGTTCAGGCTCTCACACCGTGGGACTTCCCCTCACTGCTTAACTGTCTGCCGTGATGTGGTACCAGGATCTGGATACCATATTCCACTTCCATGCTTTAAACCTGGTATACCTTGAGGGTGGATTTAGCCTCCTATAGCTGCCATGTCCACTCTGGTATACCTTGAGGGTGGATTTAGCCTCCTATAGCTGCCATGTCCACTCTGCCTGTGGGCAGTTTGTCCCATCTCAAAATGCATAATAAATCCCTGTAAAGATTACAGTACAGGGAAGCATCTGCTCCTCTTGCTACCTTTGGACATGGGTTTCTGGAGTCATCCTGCATGGATTTCCCCAGAGATCCCTGAGATTCCCATACAACTCCACAGTTATGGCGCACCTCACTCTGGAAAGTCATACTTCTGTTTATTAGCCCTGCATGCTTCTCCCACTGAACTCAACATGAGACTGCCTTCTTTCTGAACAAGGGTCAGGTCTCTGATTCCACCCTCCAGAGAAAGGGCAGTCCCAGTCATTCTTGCTCAGTTTCTTGACATCTATTTGGGTTGCATGGGAGTGGCATTTGCTATAAAGGGATGTCATTGAGGGTTTCTTGTGAAGAGACCAGGGGTGGCATTACTAAGGGCAGGGAGCTCTCTCAGGGCTGGTGTTTTGTTTCCTTATCCATAGCAAGACTGGGAACCTTGTCCTACTTTTTACCACCTAACATCCCTATGTAAGGATAATCTTGTATGTCTTCCCTCCCATCCTTGTTTTTATTTTTAAGTTGCTTGAGAAAACACATTTTTTTTTCAATAGGCCAGTCTCCCTAGAAGCCTGAGGCAAGAATTCTTTCATAAGTTATTTATTGAGAGAGTGTTCTAGAGAAAGGAAGGAGAGAAAGGAGGCAGAACAGGGGAAAGACCAGGTGAAGATGTGGTACTGTCTGGGGTCTGGTCTCAGTTGACCCACAGGGACCATGACAGCAACACGGGCCTGTCCCATCTCAAGGAAGGGGACAAGCCTTTTGTATTCCTGTATTAGTCACTCATTGGCTGGGCAACCTGCTGGTATCTCATGACAAGGGGGAACCATTGACCAAAGGCAGTTCTCTGGAAAAGTTGGCAGCTGTAAGCTCTTAGCAGCCAGCACTCCCAGCAGTTGAGGGATGAGTGTAGTGTCCTGGAAGAGGGATCTGGGTTAACACAGGACAGGGTGCCAGTTGGTGTTAGGAGAACCGTGGTTTTTTTCCTTTGTTTTTCTATTCTGCCCTGAGAGCTCTTGTGCATTTAACATATTCCTGTGGAATAAATAAATGACCTGTAATAAAGGACATGAACAGACACTTCTCAACGGAAGCCATTCCAACAGCCAACAAACATAAAAAAATGCTCAGCTTCACTGATCATCAGAGAAAAGCAAATCAAAACTACAATGAGATACTACTTCACACCGGTCAGGATCACTAAAAAGTCAAAAAACAACAGGTGCTGGTGAGGCTGTGGAAAAAAGAGAATGCTTGTACACCGTTGGTGGGAATGTCAGCTAGTTCAACTTCTGTGTAAACAATTTAGAGATTTTTAGTTCTCAAAGAACTAAAAATAGAGTTACCATTTGATTCAGCAATTCTACTCCTGGGAATATAGCCAGAGGAATATATATTGCTCTGCCAAGAGGATACCTGTGTGTGTATGTTTATTGCAGTTCTATTCACAACAAAAACATGGAACCAACCCAGATGTCCAATATAGGTGGACTGGATAAAGAAAAGGTGGCACATACACATGATGGGATACTATGCAGCTATAAAGAACAAAATCATGTCCCTTGCAGAAACATAGATCAGCTGGAGACGATTTTACTAAGTGAACTATAACACAAGCAAAAAGCAGAATACCACATGTTCTCACTCATAAGTGAGACCTAAACATTGGACGCATGGGCACAAAGATGGAAACCACAGACAACGGCACTGCTAAAGGAGGGAAGGATGGTGGGAGGGGGAATGAGGAATGCAAAACCACTCACTAGGCATCATGCTCACCACTGGGTTGGGGGAGGGTGAGCTCGTCAGAAGCCCAAATCTTGCCTTCATGAACTATACCTATGTAACTAATCCTCACATGTACTCAATGGTTCTAAAATTTAAAAATAAAGAAAATAAAAATAAAATGGACAAACAAACCAACCAAAAAAGGAACCAGCCCAGAGACCACGAGTCTTTCCCCTACAGCTTGTAAGGGTTGACCTAGGACTGGAGTAGATGCTTTCTGGCTTGAATTAAAAGCTGTTTCTGCCCCAACATGCTTTCTATGTGTGACTGTGTTTGTGGACACATGAATTCAATACAGTGAGTCCCCTACATAGTTAAGAGTTCCATTGTAAGAGCTCTTTTTAAAGTCCAACAAAGTCAACCTAGGCACCAGCAAACACTTGGCTATACGGTACCAACTACAACACCACTGCTTTTCCACTTGCTTCCAGACATCCTGGGCTTGAAATGAAAATACTGTACTACTGCATTCCACACAATGTCATATGATAAACTACATAAAAGCACAACCATTTGCAGAGGATGCACATCCTATATGCCAGACACATGAACTAACTTCTGTGATTGGACTTGCAAACACACATCTGCGTCTTTGAAAGCTCACAACTTGAAGGTTCGTATGTAGGGGACTGACTATGCAACATTCTAGGAAGTCTCCCCAAAGTACAGTAAATAACATGGGGCATTCATCTAATCTGGGAATACTTGTTCCTTGAGTACAGGAAATCAGGATATGGATGGACTCGGCAAGCAGTCTGCAGGGGGAAGACGAATGTCCCTGCTGGAGCCAAAGAGGCCTGTGGTGCTCCTGCCCACTCAGTCCAGCAGGGGCAGTGGTGAGGGCTTGTCAGAAGCCCAAACCTCACCTTCATGCAATAGACATGGGTAACAAAACCTCTCATGTATCCCATGATTCTAAAATTAAATGAAAATGAATGGCCTGTGAGATCAGAGTCTTTATACCTGGAAAACAAAATCCAAACTCTTTGTGCCAGAGGCTGTCCTGCTGACCCCATGATGCCAGCGCAGTGGGGGTACTAGGCAGCCACTGTGGTGCGTGCTGTGGAATGGCAGGTCCACTTGAAGAATGATGACTCAGTGACAGCATCTTCAGAGCAGCTGTGCAGCCCAAAGAGGTCATGGGCCGATGGTGGGCAGTCTTGTGTGGGAAGGAACGTGCCGCCCTCAGTCCTTCCCAGCAGGAGGTTCATTTGCAGCTCAGGATCTAGCCAGTGTGTGCCTCTTGGTGTTGAAAGGCATCAGAACACTTCACCTACAACCACAATCACAGCACAATCGCAAACATACCTGGCTTTCAGGTTCGAGCAGCTAGTTCCAGGAATGTTCCCCAGGCAGCTGGCATTTCACAGAGTACTAGGAGGGAGCCAACCGCTGGAAAAATCATTTGAAAAGTGTTTTTTTTTTATTTTGTTTTTTCAAAGTGAATGCTGAGCATAGTTAAACAAAAACAAGGGCCTTGAAATGGCAACGTGATGGCCAAAGAATGACCAAGGTGGGCTGAGAAGTAGGAAGGATTCCTGGAAGAAGAACAGAACCGAAAACAAGGGCAGGCAGACATGAGGACAGAAAGCGTTCCCATATCTAGGAAGAGCTGCTTTCTGAGATAGAGCTCCTGGGTACCTTTGCAGTCACCAAACACAATGTTTAAATGGGTTGTTTAGCGAAAGGCACATGGCATGCGTCCCTAATTCAGACACTGCCGAACGGAAGCCAATCAACCCAATGGCAGTTTGTTTTTCCTAAGATAGGGTGAATGCCATGAAGTGCCAACTCAGACTGTAAGATGCTCCCAGTTTAGGAGCACAAAGGATGTGGGAGGGATGGGGTTTGTGTGGCATTTGGGGAAATGCAATTATTCTTTCCAAAATGCAGGTTGAATAATGCACTATTTAAAATCTTACTAGTCACATTACTCCAAGGTTAAGAATATGCGACTTGTCCGTTCCTCCCCTGAGAATCATAAGAAGAATCTCAGTGTCAGGACTGGACAAAAGTAGGGCAGAACCTTGTCTCAAGGCCGACTCATGTCTGGAGTTTGTCCAACTTGAAGGGGGTGATAGCCATTTCGCAGGTGTCAGGAAGCGGACTGTGGAGAAGGAACTGGGAGTCACAGGGTGGTGAGGGGCAGCTGGGGAGGACATGGCTCTCCAGGCCCTTGGTTTTCCAGGAATAGACGCTGCTGGGCCCAAGTTGTCTGCACTTTCAGGAAGGGGCCATGTTACAAGGACAGGGGCTATGCTTCCATATTCCTTAGGCTTAATTCCAACTGGGGCTTTCAGCACTGAACATGTATTTTCATAGACATCCTGGGGTCAGAATACTCATAGCCATGGATGGGCTGACTCCATCTAAATGGCTGTCTTGTTCCACAGCAAATCATAAGTGACCTGAAGGAAACAGATTAGGCCCGCTTGAGAGGCTGTGACAGTACGGTCTACACTGGCTAAAGCCTGTGCCCGGGTTAACAACGCCCAGTGGTCAGCAGCTCTGGTGCTGACTTCACGGTTGGATCTGGACCTCATGAGAGAATGAGCAGGAAGTCTCAGAGAGCTTGAACCTCAGGAAGAAAGCAACTGCACCTAGAAAGTAGGATTTCCTCTAGGAGCTAAACATTTGAGGAAGAACGAAGGGGTTGTCCCAATGCTATTATTAATGTGCTACTTGTTTCATGGTCATCAGAGGTTGGTGAGCAAATTAGCAGCACATCAGAGGCCTCTTAGTCCTCAGTGAGCCAAGTGAAGCCACCAGAGAAATGAACTCACCATCTTTCAGTTAAGCTCCTGCAGGTCACCCAGATCTGTCCTATGTCTGCTTTTCTGCCAATGTTTTTCTGTAGTAAGTTTGGCTCAGGTGTGGGGGAAAATTGAGGACAATTTCAGAAATGTACCCTTGATGTACACCAGAACTAGCATGTATTTGTCTTAAAGTATAATTTTTGGCACCCACTTTGCAAGTCCCAGAGTCGGCCTTGAAGGTAAAAGGTAAGCCAGCTGTTGTCACCTGTGTCGCCCCAACAGAGTGCAGGGGCTGAGGGGATCTCACTCGTTCTTGCTGAGCTAGGAAAAAGCATGTGCATCCGGGGGCGGTGTCCTTTCCCATCCTTTTCCAAGAGGATGTTGATCACATCCTTTTCCTTCAGGTCATCTTGGGGACGACTGTTCCAGGAAACGCACCCCTCCTTTGTGTGGCTCAGGAACACGATTGCAGGCGACACACCCGTGTCCTGCACTCTCCCCATCTGTCTCCCCGGCTCTTGGAGCTTCTCCCCAGATGTCTGGGCCTATGAATAAGTGAGTCTTGCCTGATCTTTTGATGCTTCAAAGGGCTGAATCCACTTTTTTTTTCTCTGCAGAATATAAGCATTCTGCTACCAGGGTGTATGTTGTGGAATTCACACCCCCACAGCAATGCGGGAAAAACCATGCCCAAGTTCCCATCCTTAGGAGGTCTTGCCTTTTTTTATTTTTTACATTTATTTATTATAAAGATGTGGGATACAACTCAGGGTTAGGTATACAAACATTGATCATGCAGGTACCCTGGAGATCTTGCTTTGAATGGTTCAGTGGTCACCCGCTGCTGCATGACTTTAGCTGGACATTGGACTCCTGGGGCTGGATGAGAATGGCGGAGGATCATGTAGACAGGTACAGTCCACAACTGGAGCTCCCTGGTGTGACATCCCCACTTCTTTCAGGCTTTGCAACTAGCCTCACCATGCTCTGATATCATGACTCCAAGTTGCTGATGATTCAGATCATGTGGCCTCCTGACACTTCCCTGCTGTTTCTCTGGGTTAAGGATGGAGCATCTTCAACCGAAGAGGATGTGGTGACCATGACCTCTTTGGGGGTGATACCATCTCATTTCCAGGCATATGACATAGAGGAGAGGAGGCTGGAGGCAGTGGGCCGCTCTCCATCTATGGAAACCAGCACATGGGTCATGCTCAGCACGCCTTGCTCCTGCCCACGTGGTGTTCCCCAGCAGTAGGAAAAATGGGTTTTCCAATGAGATGGTACCTTGTATAGATGATTGGGGATAGCTTAAGCCATGAAGAGTAACTTCCATGCTGGAGTCAGTAATGACAAAGCCATGGGGTGATGTCACTATGAATTATTTTTGAGCCCTAGGTGAATATCTGGCATTTGTTAGCACGCCAGATGACACAGTTTCTCACCACAGGACTTCCAGCTTCATACCATGGATAACACGCCCACCATGTCCAGTGGAACAAACCAGATGATACACTGATCCCACTCGGAACTCCCTGCACCTGGTCCTATCAGTCACTCAATACTGATTCTTCTTTCCAAGATGGGGGCCATCTTATAGGGCCTTGGGGTGTCTGCTAAGCTTGCCATCGGCCCACTGACCCCCACTAACACCTGGGAGTTGGTCTCGGCAACTCTGTGATTTTTCACGACAGCCTTCCCACACCAGCCACAGCTCATGGGGCTGCAAGTGCACCCTCATTCCAGGGGACTGGCTAGGGTCTTGCTCTGGGAGTTCAGGATTGCACTCAGATTCCCAGTCTCTTAAGTGGAAGAAATGGGGTTACATCTTATTTCTATCAAGGTCCCCAAGTCCAAGAGAATGAATAAGAAGTCCAGAGAGACGCAGTCTTGGTGGCTGGTTGCTTGGTGCTGATCCTTTATAAGATATGGCAGCTTTGGAGGCACAAGTCACCCCTTTTGACTTAAGATAGTTCAAGGTGATTATTCCTTGAAGAGAAAGAGTTCTCAGCTGGTCTCTCCACCAGCTCCAAAACTTTGTGGGAGAACGTGAGGTCACTGTATGGGCCTGTGAACAAAACTGCTTCCTGGCTAGTTTCAGCAGTCGCCTGCCCTCTGTGGGCCCCCAGGCAACTGACCCAGCCTAGGACCTGGTCAGGAAAGCAGAGTCTATGTGGAGCCTGGCATTGGAAATGCTGCTCACAGTGTAAGAGTTGAGAAAGTGAGAAGCCACTGAGGCAGTGTAAGCTCAGAGAGATGAAGGGAAATTGTGTTCCCTCTGAAACACGCCAAGGTCCAATAAGGAATAATTGAAGTTTCGACTAGGAGGTGACTATGTCTGAGGAAGGGGCAGATTGGAGACTTATCTGGGAGGCAGAAGTCATCGGGTTTAGAAATGGGCAGAATGTGAGGGAATGGAAGAGAAAGGTGATGAGAAGCATTCTCAGGCTGACCTGCAAGATGAACCCAAGCCCTCCTCCTGCTCTGCCCCCTCAACCCATCCCCACAACAAATACACATAGCATGAAAGGATCCAGCATGGTCACTGGCCTGTGCACCAAAGATGCAGAGGCCCAGGAGCCGGCATTCGAGAGGGCACAGGACAAACCCCTGACCCCATGCTCAGCACTGCCTGTGACCCTCCCTGACCGAGGAGTTGAAAGTGAGAAATGTGGAGGAGGCTTGCATTCTCTGTCAGACTGGAAAGTGGCGTGGTCAGCCCCCCGCTCAGGCAGCCCCCAGCAGTGACTCTGGCAACTTGGGGACCAGCTTTACCATGATGCTCCAACCCTGGATTAGGCCAAAGAGAGCCTCATGCTTTGGGAAGGTTCAGAGGTGAATGAATCCTCTCAGCAGGTTGGATGCTGAGCCTCAGGATGTCCCTTCATTTTCCTCAAAACTCAGGATGTGCTTCTGAAAATGAGCCGATGGCTGTTCTCTAAGAATCAGCACAGCAGGAGCCGCAGAGATGCTTCCCCCTTTGAGCCCAGGCTCCCCACATCCACTTCCATGGCCCAGGCCCTGGCCACTGCTCCCTCTACACGTGGGCCTTCACTAGCCCCTGAACATACTCAGTGGGTCCTACCGCGGGGCCTCCGTGCATGCTGCTCCCTCTGCCTGGAATGCAATTCCCCCTCTTTGCACTATTGACTCCTTCTCAGTCTCCTGACCTCAGCCTAATTACAGCATCCACAGAGAGGTCATCACTGACCCTCCGAAAGGAGACTCCATCCCCTACTCCGTCACTCTCTCCTATCTTAGTTATTTGTTTTTATTTGCAGAGTGTTATAATCATGATTTCCAATTATTTTCTTCGTCGGTTTATTTACTTTTGTGATCGGTATTTTTTTTTATTATTAATAGCTCTCACACAGGAACATGGGTGCCAAAGGGCCTGGCTTTTGTCCCCCAACTCGCTCACTGTATTCAGCACCCAGTACTAGGGCCTCGCACCTAGTGGTAGGAGTTAGTGCTTGTGAAAGAGTGAGTGATGGATGAGAGGATAGACAGGGGAAAGGCTGATGGAAGGAATGAACAAACCTTGATGCTGACACCGAGAACCTTGGAGCTGGTGGGCAGAAAAGCACACACACACACACATTTTTGTCTGTGTTGCTAGGATTATGCCCGGGGGCTGTGGGCACCAGGGAGGGGCCTGCATCATTTAGCTCCTATCTCGAGGTGACCCCGAGCGTCAGGCAATCCCTTCCTCCTGGGGAAGATATTTTAAAAAGGTGTTTGTGCCAACTATGCTAATTTGGCAAATGTGGATAAAATAGCCAAATGTACGGCCATAATACTTTGTTCATTCACAGCATTGCAGACGCATGTTTCAAGTCACACGGTATCTAAGATAGAAGTGTCTGGTGACTGCTGTTCTTCCACTATTATATTTTATGAAATTTGTTTTTGAAACTTCTTATTTTGAAACACATGGGGAGTCATAGGAAGGTACAGAGGAATGTACTGGCAACCCCGGTCCACCCTTCCCCAGTCCCCCAAGAGTATCAGTGTGAGTCACTGCTATGCAAATTCAGGTTTGGGAAACGGACACTGGTATGTCCATAGAGCTTGTTCAGATCTCACCTGTTTCACATGCACTCGCTTCTGTGTGTGTGTAGGAGGGGGATATTGTGTGTCTGCTGTGTATATGTGGGTATGTGTAACATTGTGCAATCTCATCACATGTGCAACTATATGTAACTGCCATCACAATCAAGATACCTAACCATACCTCACCAGGTTCCTGTGTCCTGCCATCTCATACAGACATCCCACCTTTTCCCTCCCACCCCCAATCCCAATCTGTTCCCCATCTTTATATTTATTTCATGAATAAAATCAATATTAATATATTTATTTCATGAATATTGTATACATGGAATCACACAGTGTGTGACCTTTGAATATTGATTTTTCTCACTCAGCACAATACCATTAAGGTTCATCAGGTGTGGCATGTATTAATACTCTGTTCCCTTTCATTGCTGGGTAGTTTTCCATCTTGAGGATGGGCCAGTTTGTCTAACCATTCGCCCACTGAATGACACTTGGGTAATTTCCAGTTTTGAGCTATTATGAATAAAGTCTATCTTATTAAGAGGAGCGTGGAGCACTCTTTCACATACTTCAAAAGTATCTGTCACGTCAGGGTCTTCATCTTCTCCACGATGTCCCAGAAACATGGTGGGATGTCTACAAAGCAGTCCCTGAAACATTCGTTTTTGGTGTCTGCGATTAGTGATGCACACTCACAACCTTGAGGTCATTGTCCGAGATTGTCTTGTCTTCCTTTTTGAAAATCCCTCTATACTGGTCTCAGACTGATTGGGTTGAGATCACTTCAGGCCAACATGCTTTTTCTAGAGAGTATTTTGTTGTTTAGAATGGAGTGACTGGGGGTGTACTGTGGTGAAGACTTGATCCTTGCTTGGCTGCAGGACACCTCTTTCTCTCCCAAGAGGTAACCTGAGTACATGGAGTAATGGGGAGACATTGACCCCCAAGTTCACAGGATGAATAACAGAGCTGCTGCCAACCCCCCTGAAGGATGAGAACTCAGGGCAAGTGACCCCTATGAGAAGGGAGGGCTCAGCCTGGAGTTGGAGCACTGTCCTACGGCAGGGCAACTTACTCAAGCACTCAGCAAAGTCATTTTCTGCAATCGTCAGGGTCTTTTTGTACACTGTGGGCTAGCCAAGGCCAATTACAATCTTAATTCTATAATTTTTCAAATGCAGTAGACATGTTGCTTATGGCTTCCCAGAATTCCCAAGCGTTTGTCTAACATATTCAGTGCAGTCTTGTTGGCCATTAGACAGTGGTTTCTGCTCCCAGGTACTAGGCGTAATATTATGAGTTTTTAATAGTACTCATTGCTCAGTGCAGCAATCCCATGTAATGAGTATTTCAGAGTGAAGGAAATGGCCTCATCATTCAAAATTATGAGCAATTACTCCCCCCGGATACACCCATTATGATGAGCACTGGAGTTATAAGATGCGTGCCATGAAAATACACCACCACTAAGCTTGCTAAGGTTATTAAGAAAACTGAAGCCACAGGG
Organism: Carlito syrichta; assembly: GCF_000164805.1. Classification (NCBI taxonomy): domain Eukaryota; kingdom Metazoa; phylum Chordata; class Mammalia; order Primates; family Tarsiidae; genus Carlito; species Carlito syrichta. The sequence goes on along the minus strand of NW_007248572.1, from coordinate 232,492 downwards.
GTAATGCCCTTCTACCCTGAGATCTGGGCCACAAGCTCAGGCCTGGCTCTGGGCTGATTTCTTCCCTTGGAGTGAGTTGAGATTGTTTCTTGCTATGTTCACTTTTTCCCTCACTCCTTATTTTTATTTGGGTAGGACTGACAAATTAAAGATGTGTCTTTTTAAGGTATACAATGTGATGATTTGATAATCATATACATTGTGGAGTGATTGCTACAAACTAGCTAACATGTCTATTACATGCTTGCCTTCATGTGTATGTGTGTGTGTGCGCGTGTGTGTGTGTATGTGTTTGTGCGTGCTGAGGATATGTAACATCTGTTCTCTTGGCAGCTTCTGGCCAACAACCCAGTCCTCCTGTCTGTAGTCACCATGCTGTCCATTCAGTCTCTAGAACTTGTTCATCTCATAACTGGAAGTCTGAATCCTTTAACCAACATCTCTCCGTGTTTCTCAACCCCTGTGCCAGTAACCTCCATTTCACTTGCAGTTACTATGAGTTTGACTCTTTTAAAAACTTCCACATATAAGTGAGATCGCACAGTATGTTTCTTTCTGTGTGTGGCTTATTTCTTTTAGTACAATGTCACCCAGTTTCACCTACATTGTCACCAGTGACAGGGTGTCCTCCTTTGTTAAAGCCAAGTGATATTTACCTGAACAGGCGTACGCCATTTTCTTTATCCGTTTGTCTGTCAACAGACTCTTAGATTGTTTCCATATATTAGCAACTGTCAATAATACTGCAATGCGCAATGCAAATATCACTCTTAGACTATGATTTTATTCCCTTTGGGTATATCCCCAGACACAGGATTGCTGACTCGTGGCAGTTTTATTTTTAATCTTCTAAGTACCTTCTATACTGTTTTACATAATGGTTGCATCAGTTTGCATTCCCACCAGCAGTATCCCAGGGTTTCATTTTCTCTGCAACCTTGCCTACATGTGTATCTTTCGTCTTTAAAAAAAAAATTCTTTTTATTTCATCTTATTATAGAGATGTAGGGTACAAGTCCAGATTTAGCCACACAAGTAGGCTGTGCAGAGGTGAAGTTTGGGCTCCAACTGGCCGTTACTTCCCCTGGTTTAGGACCAGGTACCCATTGTGCTGTCACATGTCCCCTCCAACCCCCAGCAGTGCCCAGTCACTGCTGATCTCTCCCTTGTGCAAATGTAACTAGTGTTCTGGTCCCACTTATGAGTGAGAACATGCAGTATTCAGATCTTTGTTTCTGTGATAGATCACTAGGCATGATGGTCTCCAACTCCATCCAATTTGCTGCGAAGTCCGTGATTTTGTTCTTCTTTGTGGCTGTGTAATATTCTATCATGTATATGTACCACATTCTCTTTACTATCTTTTGTCTTTTAGATAATAGCCACCCTAGCAGGTGTAGATGATGGCTCTGTGGTATCAGTGTGCGCTCCTTTGATGATTTGTGATGTTCGGCACCTTTTCCTGTACACCTCCTAGTTATCTGTGCATTTTCTTAGGAAGAATGTCTATTCGGGTTCTTTGTCCATTTTTAAATTGGGTTACTTGGTGGGGGTTTTCGTTTGGTGTTTTTGCTATTGAGTTGTATGAGTTGCTTATGTATTTTGGAGACTAACCCCTTACCAAATAGATGGTTTGCAAATATTTCATCCACTCTGGAGGCTGCCTTTCATTTTGTGGAGTCTTCTTTGCTGTGCAAAAACCTTTTAGTCCAATGAAGCCCTAAATGTTTACTTTGGCTTTCGTTTTCTCTGCTTTTGGTGTGAAATCTAAAAAATCACTGCCAAGACTAATGTCAAGGAGCCAAGGAGCTTTTTCCTGTTTTTTCCTTCTATGGGTTTTAGGGTTTGGAGTCTTATGTTTAAGTTGTGTGTAGTGTAAGATAAATATCTAATTTCATTTTCCTCATTAATACCCAGTTGTCCCAGCACATTTATTGAAAAGCCTATCCATTCCCCATTTTATACTCTTGGTGTACTCATCAAAGATTAGTTGACCATATATGTATAGTTTGTTTCTGGGATCTCTTTTGTGTTCCATTGGTTTATGTGTCTGTTTTTTCTGTCAGTACCACACTGTTTTGATGGCTATAACTTTGTTACACAATTTGAAATCAGAAAATGTGATGCCTCAGCTTTGTTCTTGCTTGAAATCACTTTGGTTATTCAAAGTCTTTTGTGGTTCACATTAACTTTAAGATTGAATATTTCTGTGAAAAGTATTATTGAAGTTTTTATAAGGATTGCATTGGATGTGTAAATCACTTTGGAAATTTTATGGACATTTTGATGAATGTTTTAAGAATATTACTTCTTCTAATTCATGAGCATGGATATCTCTCCATTTATTTGTATATTTTCAATTTCTTTCATCATTGTTTTATAGTTTTCAGTGTATATTTTACCTCCTTAGCTAAATTTATTCATAAGTGTTTTAATACTATTGTTAATGGAATTGCTTTCTGGATGCTTTTCTTCAGATAGTTTGCTGTTAGTGTACAGAAACATGACTGATCTTTGTATGTTGACTCTGTATCCTTTAGCTTTCCTGAATTAGTTGATCAGTTTTACCAGTTTTTTGGTGGAATCGTTAGGATTTTCTCTATATAAGATTATATCATCTGCAAAGAGACAGTCTTACTTCTTTCTTCTTGATTTGGATGCCCTTTGTTTCTTTTTCTTGATTAATTGCTTTGGCTAGGACTTCCAGCACTGTGTTGAATGAAAGTGGTGAGAGTGGACACTCTAATCTTATTCCTGGTCTTACAGCAAAACCTTTCAGTTCATCATCTTTGACTATGATGCTAGCTGCAGACCTGCCACATAGAGTCTTTACTGTGTTAAGGTATATTTGTTCTCACTTTCTTTAAATGTCAACATTGCTTCTCAGTTAAAACCATGAGGGGACCCTGTTGAGGTCACTGTATGCTTTCTCCATCTGCCAAGAGAGAAGTTCACAGAGTAGTTGCTATTCAGATCAAATATGTTTTTACCTTTTGGATCTGTTCATTACTGATAAAGAGTTGTTGAAGCTTTCAACTATAATACTATATTTGTCTATTTTTCATTGCAATTCTCTCAGTTTTGCCTCACATTTTTTAAACACCTTGTTATTAGGAGAATACACATACAAAATTATTATGTCTTCTTGGCAAATTGACTCCTCTATAACAACGCAACACCTCCTTTATTCCATAATAGTTTCCCATTGCTCTAAAGTCTGCTGTGTCTAAAATTATATGTTACCTCCACTTTCTTTTGATTAGTGTTAGCATGGTATATCTTTCTTCATCCTTTCACTTTAAACCTGGGTCTTTTCTATTTAAAAACAGTTTCCTGTGAACACCATTTATCTGGATCTTGTTTTTATAACTGACTCAATTAGTATCAGCCTTTTTGTTTTATTTAGCCCACTCTCATTTAAAGTGATAATTAGTATAAATGGAAGAATATCTCCCATGTTTGTAACTGTTTTTTATTCTTCCACTTGTTCTTTTTAAAATTATTCTCCCTTCAGTTTTATTCCTCTGGTTTTGAGAATTTTATATAATTTTACTGTATTTCCTCTTTCAGCATACAATAGCACTATGCTTAAAAATATTTTAAGCACTTTCTTTGGAGTTTGCAATTTACATTTCCAATAATATGAATCCACTCACACCCATGTACACAGTATCCAAATGCACTCTACAACATAATTTCACTACCCTAAAAATCTTCTGCACTCTGCCTATTCTCCCTCCCTTCTCCTTAACTCCTGGCAACTGATATTTGTGCTGTGCCTATAGTTTGGCATTTTCTAGAATGTCATATAGTTGAAATTCGATGATATACATTTTTTTGAGACTGGCATTTTTCACTTAGCAGCAAGTTTTTAAGATTCCTTTATGTCTTTTTATGGCTTGATAACTCACTTTTTAAATCACTGAGTAAGATAACATTGTATGCATGTATCGCGGTGTGTTTGTCTATTCACCTATTGAGGGATATCTTAGTTGTTTCACATTGTGGCATTTAAGGGAAAAATGTTCTTTCTGTATTTTTTAAAAAAAGAAGAAGCAGAAGCAGATAGCACTCTACCACCCTACAGGTAGTTCCGGTGCCTTATATCAGAGTAAACCCAGTTTCCCCCTCCTGTCCCTGATAATATTGCTGTTATTCCTTTAAGTTATCCATACATTATAACTGCCCAATACATTGTTGCTAGTGTTACTTTGAACAAATAAGAATAACATTAAGAATAAGGAAAATAAAGAATTTTGTTTTTCCTTGATTTATTTCTTCCGACATTCTTTCTTTGTGTAGATTCAAGTTTCTGACTAAATCATTTCCTTTCCCTCTGAATAACCACTTTTAACATTTCTAACAGGGTAAGTACACTAGAGATGCATGCTCTTATTTTTTGTTTGTCTGAGAAAGTCTTTATTTCTCTTTCACTTTGCTGGATATAAAATTTTAGGTTGGTGGGTATTTTTTCTCAAAACTTTAAATATTTTACTCCACCTCTTCTTGATTGTATGGTTTCTGAAGAGGAGTCCAAAGTAATCTTATCCTTATTTCTCTCTACATAAGCTGTCTTTTTTCCCTCCCTTAAGATTTTGTCTTTGTCCTTGATTTTATGCAATTTGAATAGGAAATGCCTAGTCACTGACTTTTTTGTGTGCTATGAATTTCCTGGATCTGTGGTTTGTTATCTATTACTAACTTCAGACAATTCTTGGCCATTATTACTTTTAGTATTTCTTCTACTCTGTTCTCTTTTTATACTTCTTCTGGCATTCCAATTGCGTGTGTGTTGCATTTTTTGAAATTATTTCACAGTTCTTGGATATTCTATCTTATTATGATTATGATTGTTATTATTGTTATTATATTTCAACTTGGGAAGTTTGTATTGACTCACTAATTCTTTCCTTGGTTGTGCTGAGCCTGTTGACAGCCCATTAAAATTTTTCTTCATTTCTGTTGCAATTTTTTTCTAGCATTTCCTTTTGATTTTTTTAGAGTTTTCATCTCTCTGCTTGCAGTACTCATCTGTCATTGTATGTTGTCCACTTTTGCTTTGAGAATCCTTAACATATTAGTCAGTTATTTTAAGTTACCCAGTCTGATAATTTTAAGATCTCTGCTGTGGCTGCTTGTGGGTCTGATGCTTGCTTTTCTCTTCAGACTGACACATTTACCTTCTTCATTCTCAACAGCACAAATGTGCCATTCTCCAGGGGTCCTGGGCCAATCTAACTTTATTCCCCAAGGGTCCTGGGCCTGTTGACATTGCTGAAAACTGTTAACTTCCTGCTGCTTGCAGAGACCAAGTCTTAAGTGTAATGGCCATTGTGAGAGAGAGAGAGAGAATTCATTTTCTAAGTAGTCCACAAGGATCAAAACAAAACCAAGGTGAAGATTTTTGGTGTCAGCTCTTTTAACATGCCTTGTAATTAATTGCTGAATGTTGGACATGATGTACTGAACAATAGGAAATGAGATCAAATTTTTAGTGGGAGGTTTTATGTAAATCTGGCTAGGGGTATGAGAGGTCTCAAATTCCTCTAAAAATATCCTCTCTTGTTATCTCTGGGTTTCCCAAATTTAATCCGCTGTTATTGTACGGGACCCCTGTTGGTATGGTGCTAAAGGATGAGGAAGGGCAAATGTTCCATAATCTTATGACTAAACCTCAGTCTTTAGGCCTGTGCCCTGGACGTGACGTCACAAGGTTTCTCCATATCCTTTCTCCCCTACTTAGGTGAAACATGCTAGTGGGAGCTGGAGTTGGATAATTTTCCTTCCTCCAGGTTGGATAATACTATGGTAAATATTTGTTCCTTTGCTGTGTTAGTCTTTGTTTTGAAGTAGGCTCTAGTTGTATTTTAAAATGCTCACTTCTCTTACTTCCTGTCAGAAATAAGTGTGTTTTTTGGTTCTTTGTCTTGAGAACTTGGTGGCTTCCTGGAGGTAAGACCCATGAAAGAGTAGCGATCCCCCAAGACTGTGACTTCCAGGAGTTTCTCACCCTCACACCAGTCTAGCAATTCATCAGAATCATCATTGAGGTGCACCACCTATGACCCTGGCAGCTTCCGCTGCAGGCATGCACATCTCAGCTGTGACTTCCTGGATATGCCTGCCTCTACAGATCTAGAGAAGGTGGGTTTGCCCTGTGACCTCAGTTCTTTGATGGGTCAAAGAAACACTATTGATTTTTTTGTTCTTTTGGGCTTTTTCCTTGTTGTAAGGATGGAAGTGGTGACTTCCAAGCTCTTTACATGTTGGAGCTGAAACCAGACATCTTCACTTTGGTTTTGTTTTGACCCTTGTGGACTACTTAGAAGGGGATTATCCCCCTCCTAATGTCATTATAGCTAAGGCTTGGTCTCTCTGCAAGCAGTAGGGAGTTAACAGCTTTTAGCAATGTCAGTAGGCTTGGACCCCTGAAGAATAAAGCCTGGTTGGCCTGGGACAGATGGCACATTTGTGTTGTTGAGATTGAAGAAGGTGAATGTGTCAGAGCCTGAAGAGGAGAAGACTACACGGGCGTGTGAGTATTCCCTGGGGTGAATGTCCCAGAAGCCACAGTCCTGGGAACATTTTGGACCTCCTTGTGGTCAGGGAGGAAGCAGAAAGCAAAAGCCACACCTGCCAAGCTTTGGCAGGAGGTGGGCACAGCAGGACCCACACCCAAGGTGGTGGTGGTGTCTAAGTGAAAGGAGACACCTCCTACAGCAGCCACCATGGCAACTACTAACCAAGAGGCTCGGGACCCCTGATGCACATGAACAACCTCAGGGAGGATAAGAGGAGCTTGAAAAATAAAAATACCAGGCTAAAGATAACTTTTATTTGGTTTTTAAAATAAAGAAACATGGCATCTCTGCACCCCCAGTGCATGCTTCTACACTCGAGTGGTGCTCAATGTTTCCTCTCCCACTCTGCTCATATCAGATAGATCCTGCGATGGTGTCCTTTTCTTAACCAGAAGTATAGAATGTCTGAATGTATTAGATGTATAGAAATGCCAGATGTGCTTATGGATCTCAGCCACCAGTCATACACTCCTATCAAAAGTGAGTGGGATAGGACAATCATACGTGGAACCTAAAGATGCCATGCTGTCCAAACAGAATGCGAGTTGAAGTGTCCTTGAGGAATGTTTTGAGCGTGCAATGAGGACGTAAAAGCAGATTGGCTCCTCCTGTTAGGAAACATGAACAAAGAAATTCTCGAGGCAGAAATTCTAGAAAGCATCTGGTAAGGGCTAGGGGAACGAACCATGCAATGGCTGGATGTTGAGCTGCATCTGAACCCTCCGCCTTCTGCAGCAGGGCTCCAAAATCCTGTATTCCCAGGGCCATAGGGATGCTGGGTTTGGAATACTCAGCACACCCTACACATCAGCCATGACCCAGTTGTCATCCTTGCATCTCTCTAGGTAAAGCACAAATGGCCATGACTTTACTGGTCTACAAAGAGCTCATGCCATTCCATCTGCTGTTCCACAGTCCAGGCGTGTGATCCAAGGACAGAGCAGATTGGGAGACTCAGCCATTATCAGTGTGTGCATGTGCCAATATGGCACAGAATGCCTATTAGTGAGTTTCTCTTCTTCAATTCTAGAGGCCAGGGTATGTTTTATTTGAGGGACATCACATAAATATGAAGGAGGTCAAAATCCTGGAAAGAGCTGAGACTGCTAAATGCTCACTAACCCTGACCTAATTAGAGTTTAATGCTGAAACCCAAATTTATTTCAAATCCTTTGAAATGCACATGCCTACACAAGGTAAATAACTACATAACTTCAGGAACCACAAATGTATGCTATGTAGTACCCCAAGACCCCAAAATATGTTGCATTCTCCACTGCTAGAGCTTTTTTTTTTTTTTTTTGCTTTGAAATCAGATCATTGGAGCTTGGGACTTGCCCGTACAACACAGCAAGAACCCATCTCTGCAAATTTTTTTTTAAGTTTGCCAGACATGGTGGCAAGCACCTGTAGTCCCAGGTACTTGGGAGACTGAGGTGGGAGGATTGCTTGATCCAGGAAGTTCAAGGCTGCAGTGAGCTAAGATCACACCATTGTACTCCATCCTGGGCCAGAGTGAGACTCTATCTCTGAAAAGAAAAAAAAAATATTGTTGATGAATAGACATTAGTGAAATTGAGGATATTGCAAGTTATAAGTGTATAGAAGCTACATAGAGACACATTTCATATTTTTTGCATCATGGTTTCCAAAATGTCTCCACATATATCTTACTAATCCTCCAACATTAAAACTTACATGTATCAGAAAGGTGAGATAATCTCGTCGAGGTCGCACATTTTGCAAGTACCTTGAACTCAGATCTCCTTACTCGCAGTCAGTGCTCATTGTGCTGTGCAGGTCTGCTTCCTTATTAAACACATTTGCAATGCTGGCTTCGCATGCATGTTTGATCTCAATGTCAAATCAACCCTGAGAGGTCATTCTCCCACTTACAAATGAGAAACCAGCCCAAAGACCACAAGTCTATTCCCTGAGGTAACTCAGTTTGTAAGGGCTGGCCTAAGACTGGAGTAGAAGTCGTCTGGCTCTAATTTCAAGGCATTTCTGCCCCAGCATGCTTTGTGTGTGTGTGTGTGTGTGTGTGTGTGTGTGTGTGTGTATACACATGAGTCCATAGGACGTTTTAGGAAGTCTCTTCAACGTGCAGTAAATAACATGGGACATTCATCAAACCTGGGAAGGTTCATTCCCTGAGTACAGGAAATCAGGATGTGGACTAAAATGGCAAGTAGTCTGCTAGCAGGAGGATGGGTGTCCCTGCTGGAGCCAAAAAGCCTGTGGCACTCCTGCCCGCTTGGTCCATAAGCTGTGCACTGTGCCAGGCAGCTCGGGCCCTGTTTGCCCCACAGAAAGCCCTCCCAAGGCTGCCTCCTGGGGGGGTGTCTCTACACCTGTGAGGGAGTCCTGAATGTCCATCATGCTCCCAGATTCACCAACACAGAGTACTTAGGGTGGAGGCATCCAAGGAAGACCACTGTATGACTTTCCTGGGGTCTGTAACAAAGTGCTAAAAACAGGGTGGCCTGGACAAGTAGAAATTGAGTCCGTCACAGTTCTGGAGAACAGAGTCCCACACTGAGGAGCTGGCAGGTCCTCGCTTTCCTGATAACTCCAGGAGAGAACCCTTTCTTGCATCTTCCAATTCTGGTGTTTGCTGGCAAACTTCGGCGCTCCTTTCCTAGGAGCTGGTCACTCTAACCACACGGCCCCCACCCCCATGTGTCTTCAGGCCATCTTCCCTGTGTATCTGTCTCTGTGTCCAAATTTCCCTTTTTAAAAGGACATCAGGGGCGGGCTTGGTGACTCAGCCTATTATCCCAGCACTTTGGGGGCCGAGGCGAGTGAATTGCCTGAGCCCGTGGGTTCGAAAACAGTCTGGGCAACTTGGTGAGACCTTATCGCTACAATAGATCGAAAATTAGCTGGGCATGGTTGCATGTGCCTGTAGTTCCAGCTACTTGGAAGGCTGAGATGGAAGGATTGCCGGAGCTCAGCAGGTTGATACTGGGGTGACCGTGAGTGTCCCCTGCCCTCCAGCCTGGGCGACAGAGTGAGACTCCAACTCAAAAAAAAAGGGATATCAGGTACATTGGACTAGGACCCACCTAATGCTTGTATAAAGACGCTATTTCCAAATAAAGTCACATTCTGAGGTCCTGGAGATTAAAATTTCAATCTCTCTCTCCTTTTTGTTCATGGGAGGTAAAATTTAACTCATAAGTCGGTCCTTTCTAGGTTCACAGGTCGAGGAAGGTCCCTGGCTGGAACTCCACAGATGCTTTCTTGCAGCGCCTGTGGTTGCTGGAGACCTGGTGCCAGGGCCAGCAGAGTGAAGGTTCCCTCGTCACCACCATGTGGTCAGTCTTTGTCTTTCCGACTTCACTGTATGGTGCGCCTAGAATTCCAACATAAAGCCAAGGTCCCAGCACAAAGAACTGAGTAAAATTCGTGGCTATCACAAGGCGGGACTGTGTTCACAGCGCTGTACAGTGTCATACAAGAACCATTACTCTGTCTCTGCTCACACCGATGTATGATGGCACAGTTCACAGCATGTGAGAAGAGAAACCAGCCAGGTTCACACACCGTCCTCGTATCTGTAAGTTCAGGGAATCAGCTGATGCCAGACACACCACAAGATCTTTGCCCAAGATGCCAAGTGTGAACCCGAGGCAGAGCCCATCCCAGTCACCTTGGGGCTGCCTCCAGCTTGGCCATTTATATGCCCCCTTGCTAATGTATCACAAAAAGATATGTGGCACCAGGAAGATCCAAGGAAGCGGCTCATCATCACTGGAGTTGGACGTGTGTGAGCACACACGGATGGCTTCTTCCTGTGCACGTCTGGGACTGACTCTTCCTTCTGTTCCCTCGATACCTAGCCTGCTTCGGAGCACAGGAGCTGGACTCTCTGATTCCCCCAGAGTGCTTACTCCTCACGACCTTGTGAATATCCCACTGTGGAGTTGCTGCCCTCCTGGACATGGGGACAAGCCCAGCATCTGATCTCACCTCCCATTATGATCCATCATGTCCCTGGACCCTGTGACCTCACCCTGCTGAGTTACATGAGACGGCATGTGTGAGGCACAGCAGGCATTGGAAGAAGGCCAACTCTCGATGCAGTGGTGAGGATGACGTGGCGATCCTGACAACCAGGTGCTCCTGTGACCACTTCCGATCTGCAACTGCAACAGCAAACACAATGTGCTGGCACACTTTCCCACTCGACCTGGTTTGTTTGTGCACACAGAAACCAGATCTGCCACTCTCAAAATCTTTGTGGCCTGTCATGCGTCGAGTTGATGTCCCTGTGGCCTGCTCTAAGCCATGCCCACGTGGAGTGGTCAACCCTGCAGGGCAGTATCCTCTGTCACATTTTGGCTAACTTCTGTGACTCTTGTAAATCCCAATCCTTCCAGTAACTCCGCTCTGTGCCCCACACCAGGCCTCGGCTGCAGCAAAATTCCAGAGGTGTGGCTGGTGTTTATGCTGCTTTTTCTCTAAAATCTCTTGCGATCTCAGGCAGCATTTCATTCTTGTTGATGATGCCCTCAGAGACTGATGTGGGGCACAGTCAGGCTGTTTCATGCCCCTACCTGGGCTTGTTCTGACCTCACGTGTCATGTCTCACCCAAAAGTCCCATCTGTGCTGCTTGGCCCAGGGCTGCCAGGTGTGTGAAGGCTTTTCCCAGGTGAATGATTCTGGGAGTCCCTAGAATCCACCTGAAGCTCCTGATGAGGGTTGTGGGCTGACCTCATCTCCTTGTCCTGTGGTCATGTGCTAGGGGAAGGGCCCAGTCCCTTCCTGCAATCTGTGCTCTCCTAGGCTCACATGTCTCCTCCTTCCAGGAGCCAGTAGGAGTGGAAGGGAGAAAAAAGAAGTAGGAGGAGAGTGGTGGGACAGGAGAAAAATGGGGACAGAACCAGGTCAGGAGGCCCCACTATGGGACAGCAGTCGGGTTGGTGGAGGGGAAGGGACGTGCCTTCAAGCTTCCATGTTTCCTGCAGCTGGGAAGCCTATTTGCAAATGCACGTGCTTTGTTTTTTAAGGGGGTAGGGGCTGCGAATAAACGGGATACTTAGCCCCACCAGAAAGCATCATGAAGGCATTTCCTGTTCCCTACTGCACACGCAAATGCTGACACAGACTGGAAGAAGTTGTAGCCAAAGGAAGGTCACCAAACAGACGGTGTCTCGTATTTCAGAGGCAATGTTTTTCATTTCCGGGTAATTCGAAACAATAAATGGCTCTTTGTTTAAAATCTCTTCCGTGGGTCTGTTGGTAACTTGGTTAACGGGGAACGTGTTGAGCTTGCTCTGGAAAGACTGCTTCCTGTCATCTTGTGAAGGGTTGGAAAAGCAGGCGATCCTGTTGCCATAAAAATAAGACCATTCTCCTGGGTCTGGGGTGCTGGAAAGTTCCCTCTGCCAGCTGTAGGGCATTTTCTACTAAGAACAAAACAACACCCTCTGGGTGTTGTTTCTGACTTTTATAAATCATTTATTTGATTTTTAAAGGTTATTCCTATAAGCTGACTTGGTGCTTTCGTTGAACCTTCTTGAAAGAAATTAACCTTCTAACGTACAGTGTGTGTTGCAGTTCGCAGGGTCGCAGTAGAACAAGGCCAAGTGGACGTGCCACTTCTCCAAAGCCAGCAGGGCCCAGAGACAAACCCACAGTCGCAGGACTCACAGGGACAGGGAATCAGCCCCTTGCTTTCTGAGGGTGAGGGGTGTCTTCGGCTTAAACAAAATCCTGTTCCTCCTCAGAAGGCAGCCTTCAGGCAAGGGGTCAAGTCAAAAATAAACACCAGCTTCAATAACACCAGAAGCCACTGTGGTGAACCTTAAGACTCCTACCAATAAAGCTGGAATCTCATCAAGTTATGATTCTGACCTCTTCAATATTGACCTTGAGAATAGAATGGTTATCACTTGTCAGCACTTTGCACACCATAGCATCTGTGATGATCACGTGCTTTTATTTCTTAAGGAAACCGAATTTCAGGTTCATGTTTGTTTGTTTGTGTTTATAAATTGGCAATGTCTCCTTAGCATCCAGTGTTAAGAGAATCATGTTTCAAGTTTGCCTGCTATGACTTGAGAAACAGCGTAAGCTGATGATGAGGTGTTGAGGCCCCACTTGGGGGAATAGATGACCTTGCCCTTCCCTGAGAAGTGTGCTGAGACTGCTATGGCACTCCACCACCATGGAAGGTCACTGACCACCCTCAAGACAGAAGGCATTTCTTGTTTAGCTGTGTTAATAAACACTGGCAAACAATGAGCCCAGGGCTGATATAAACACCATTTGAGAAGTACTGATTGAGTGTATTTGCTATTTTTCTTTCATGTAGATTGCAGACACTGCTGGCTTGCTTCTGCTGATTCTACAAGGTGGATCTTTGCATACTCTGAGGCTTGGAACTTACAAATTATAGCCCAGAGAGCTGATTTTCCCAGTGTTTCTTCTTAATGGCTAGATGATGTCACAGTTCCAAGAACTGGTAAGAGCACAGGACGTGGCTGGGCATGATGGCTCATACCTATAATCCCAACATTTTAGGAGGCCGAGGAGAGAGGATTGCCTGAGTTTAGGGGTTCGAGACCAGCCTGGGCAACTTGGTGAGACCTTGTCTCTACAATAAATAAAAAAATTAGAAAGGCGTGGTAGCATGCGCCTGTAGTTCCAGCTACTTGGAAGGCAGAGGCGAGAGGATTGTCGGAGCCCAGCAGGTAGAGGTTGCAGTAGCCGTGAGTGTGCCATGCACTCTAGCCTGGGCAACAGAGTGAGACTCCAACTCAAAAAAAGAAAAAAAAAAGCACAGGACAGCCATCCCTTCTGTAATAACCACTTGCAATTCTAGAAGGGTGGGCAATTGTTTGTCATCGTTTTCTTTGTTGGGGGTTTCAGGAGAAACTTTTTTTAAAGCTCCTATGTTTTCTTTGAACTCTTAGATCCTGGTGACAATAAAAGAAAAGTGTCCCATCGACACTGGACTGGATTAAAAAAATGTGATACATGTACACAGTGGAATATTATGCAGCCATAAAGGACAAACATATGGACTTCACAGCAACTTGGATGGATTTAGAGTCTATCATACTGAGTGATCTATTACAGAAACAAAGAACAGAGTACCATATGTTCTCACTCATAAGCAGACCTTGAACAATTATCATAATACTATAAGAAAGGAATTGGCAGTAGTAGGAAATGGTCAGGGGAGGGGAGGTGGGATTGGCAGTTGAGAGAAACTGCCAGGGGAAGGAGAGGCATACCTCATCAATAAGGGTACCTGCATAATGAACATTTGAATACCTAACCCTAAATTGTACCCCACATCTTTCAAATAAAGAAAAAAAAAGAAAAGTGTATTTATTGGAAGGAAAAATAACACTAGTCTCAATGAGGGAGAAACAGGATGGTCTTGCACAGCACATGTTTTCAAGATATGGGCCATAAAACAGTGAATGTTTACATCTCTGCATAGCAAGCCAGACTAGCTCACCCTGACAACTCACTCTCCCACTTCCCTTGGGGTTTTTTGTTTGTTTGTTTTGCTTTTTAATACTCAACAACACTTTCTTTTTGTTTTCTAGATTTTTTCTTCTAACATCAACTTATACACTTATTTATAGGCAGCAAAAAATTTATTTTCTTTAATGTTTCTTTATTTTCTGTTCTGTTGAAAACTTAATGTTACAGTGAGTCAATGTCTCCAACAGCTGTTGAAAAAACTTCATAACAACCTTGTACTCCCACCAACAGTGTGGAAGCAAAAGTGGACAGGATAAAGAAAATGCAGCATACATACACGATGGAGTATTATGCAGCCAAAAAGAACAAAATTATGGACTTCACGGCAACTTGGATGCAACTGGAGACCATCATACTCAGAGGTCTATCACAGAAAAAAAGCTGAATTCAGCATGTTCTCTCTCCTAAGTGGGCCCTGAACACTAGTCACATGAGCACAAGGGATGGATTGGCAGTCTCTAGACACTGACAGGGGAGGCAGGGAAGGGGGACATGTGACAATGCAAAGCATACCTGGTCCACTACCAGGGAGCATGAGGGCCAGTTGGAGCCCAAACTTCACCTGCATGCAGCCTACCTGTGTAGCTAATCCTGACTGGTACTTTGCATCTCGATAATAAAATAAATTTTAATTTAAAGATAAACCTTCATAACAAAATGAACCAGAGAGTGCTTGTCCTGTCTCAGTCAAGCCCAGCTATGACTCTTTTAGTGGGCAGAACTTGGGAGGAGACTAAGACATTGTCCCCAAACATACCTGTCCCTGTTGTCATTGCATACATTTCAGATCCCATGTTAACTCATGTTATTAGAATAAAATTATAGTGAACCTAATGAATGCTGGGAGAGGGGCTTTCCATTCATCATCTCAATTCTCACAATGTGATCAGGCAGACACAATTACCTGTTAGCACATTTTGTCATTGAGCTCAGACAAACTGTCTAAAGCCACACAACTCTAAGTGGCAGTTCCTTATTGTACTGGAGCATAAGGTTTACAAATGGGTATGAGTCACATGCTGGAAATATGCTTGGATGAGGACGTTGGTGAGCTTCTCCCTAGACTCTGTTATAAAAAGAAAGTTGTTAATAACAGTTGTGAGGACTTACTGGTCACCAGGGGATGAAGGGTGGCTTGGCTTCATTGAGGTCTTGCTCTCTGGCTGTTTAAAAGTCACACGGAGAAAAGAAGGACTCCTCAGTTACTAAAACACACAGGTCTTGACTACTGAAGGGCGTCACTAAGGACGAAGTTGGGGGGGGGTTGATTCAGAGATGGAAGAAGAGAAGGAACCGAATTATTGAGTTGTATCTTCATACACATCCACAACTGTGCACATTTCTTGAATATAACCCCCACACACCCTGAAATCCTCAGTTGGATAAGCATTTCTCCAGATAGTGCTGCAAAATTCCATGCAACGCTAGGATCTGCCTCAGAGAACAATCCTATTAACCAAAGTCTAAAGATAGACAAGGGGCCGTCTTATTCATCAACTCCCACATCTCCAGGAGAGATTACAGAGCCCTTGGTATCGCATTCTGGAGCTGGCAGAGCCTTGCTTCTGGAGAGTCTTTGTTTAAACTTCATTCCCGCGACTACCTTGCCTCAGTGAAACATGCAGCTGGTCACCATCTGTACAATAAGGCTTTCCCACTGAAAACATCATTGGGTCACACCTAAGTCTCCTTTTCTGAGAAAAGTCACCATGACTCACCCCCCAGGTCTAATGTTCTAATCCTAAGCATCTACATTCAATTTACAGAGCAAGGAAATCCTGACATCCACAGAAAATGGGAGCAGGCACCAACCCTTGGTCCTGCCCTTGCAGGCTGGGCCAGCAAAGCATCCTGCAAAAATGGTCAGAGTGATAGGTTCTAAGAACAGGAATTATTCGGGCTGTCCCCAAATCTGTATGGCGTGCTTTGGGGGTCAGAAAACGGCACTACAGCAATGGTTTCACACGAATGCTGTTAAAACAGTTTCTTCTTCTGAGCCCTCAAGTGCAAGTTGCTTTCAGAGGTACCTTGCTCTTCCAAGTCTGTTCCTTATTCTTTTCTATTTAGACTCATGATAATATCTAGAATCATGGTGCACAGTCAAGAATTAAGCTGTTTCTTGGTGATGACATGTACATTCTCTTGTATTTTGTTATGCCTTGGGGCATAGTAACATAGACTCAGCAGCCTATGGATGCATTTTTTAAGAGGTGAGGGCTAGGCATGGTGTTCACACCAGTAATCTCAATATTTTGGGTGGCTGAGGTGGGAGGGTCGCTTGAAGTCAGGTGTTCAAGACTAGCTTGAGCAACATAGCAAGACCCTGTCTTTAAAGTAAGTAAATAAATAAATAACAAAGAGGTGAAGTAGGTGCCACGCCCATCCACCTTCTGAGAGTTTATGCCTTAAAAAATAACATAGTATCAATAGGTGTCAAGATGGGCATGCATTTTGTATGCTTTCCCAAAGGAAGAGGGAGTCATTGTTTCAGGTGGCAACAGAAGAGTAGTTTGCAAGGCAGGCATCTGTGGATGGGACGTAGGTGGGGCATAGAAGGGTTTCTGCACAGAGAAGGGTGCATCATCTTTTCCAGGCCACCTTAGGGTTCCAGGCAGCCCCATCTTAGGTTCTCCAGAGGCAGATCCTGGTGAGTTTGGGAGCTGATTCCAGGAATCACCAATAGGAGAGCAAGGAGGTAAGACAGAGTTAGGAGAGGGTGGGAGTCCAGCAAATCTTCTTGGGGACAATGGGAGCTTAGTCCCATGGGGGGCCTGAGGTTATGGTGTTCAAAACACACTGTGGAGTTGTCCCACCCAAAGATGCCCTAACCCTAACCCTAACTCTAACCCACGATTGCTTGAAGACTGTTCATAGGGCGTGAACTCCGAGTCCTTGTAGCCTGCCCCTCATACAGCTAGGTCAGCCCACCTGCAGTCAGAGGAGGCCAGGGCTAGAGGACTGTGGTTCTCGAGTCAGAACACTGTCACGGGTGTGAAAACAATGGAGGCTGTGGGTGTATGGATGAAAACCATGTCCCTTCGTGGTGGTCCCCAGTCCCTCATGCCTTCCTATCACCCACCCCACAGAAGATGGGCCCATGCAATCAGCATCGCTCCCTCCCAGGAGCCTCTCTTAGTCTGACTCTGTTGAGGGAAGGAGGAGCCCTTAGGGAAGCAAGACAAGAAAAAGTAACTCTAACATGACACTCTAGGGATCTGGAGACATGAAGGTGGTCTCTACAGCTCCTTAAAAGCTTGTTTCCTACAGGGTGTTATCTTAAATTAATTGGCCTGTGGAATGAAGTTCTGTGCTCCTGGGTCCTGCTGTGCCTTTGATTTGATGACGGTACACAGTCATTGTAGTGTTCTATGTCCCCGGCATGGTTTCTATGGTTTTCCTGGATGTAGAGCATGATAACATGGAACCAGAGGAAGAGGACAAGGGCAGAGACCTGAGAAAGTGAAGACGCAGGACCAGGTGGGCTCAGCCAAGGACCCAGCACTGTTTTCTCTTCTTAAAGGGAAGACACACTGTAAAAAGCAATCACTTGTTGGAAACTGCTAGAACGTGTGTTGCTCATGCATCGTCCAATAAGCAACTGCAAGCAGCTGTTTCTTCAGCAACTTGTGTTATCCTGGGTTGCAAACTGTCATCTGGATCCTTCGGTCAGAAATCAAGTCCATCAGTCACCAAGCAGCTAAGGAGTGGCCTCGGGCTCCATTCCAGAGACCACATTTCACAGTGCAGTTGAAGATGTGGCCCATACCCTCACAGAGAAATAAGTTTAAAAAGCGGAAAAGAAGGGTCAGCCAATAATGAAATGTTGCATGAGAACTTAGTGGCTGTAACTAAACACATGGTCAGGAAGGAGGCACACAAGGGAGGGTTTCCAACACCACCATCTGCAATGACTCTGGATGTACTGTACAGATCTCCCTGTGGAAGAGTGTGTTCCCACAACTCCTGGAAGTGCTGCTGTGATGTCCCCTTCCATAGCACTTCTAGAAGGGTCAGACTCTTGCAGCTCCTTCCAGTGATCTACCTTATTAAGAACTTGTTTGTGGCAGTGGACTGCGTCCCAGAGCAGGTCCCAGGGAAGAAAGGGCTCTCAGCTGAAGGCAGACAAGAAGCAACTATAATATGGAAATATGGCAACACAAGGATGGTCTCACCAGGTCCCTAAAAAGAGCTAGTTTCCCAGCAGGTGTTTTCTTAAATGAATTGGTCAACCAAACCAATGACTGATGGAGACAGTTCATTACCTGCCTCCTGACTTGGGACAGTTTTGAAGGACCATCCAGGTCTGGCACTCACCAGGTGAGCCAAGGCTTCCCTAGAGACTGCATCTAGCTCTGTCCCATCTCTGCCCAATGCTGCTGTCTTCCCATTCCTTCCCTTTCACAAGCATTGAGTTCAGGATCCTGGTATCCTAAGTCTCAAAATCCCACTAAGCTTCCTGCATATCTTCTCCATCTCAGGAACTCAGTCCATGGTAATCATCAAAACATACGTGGTCTTGAGAAGTCCCTGCTTGAAACCCTGCACTGTCTTTCGATTGTGCTTTGTGTCAACATACCAACCCTCAACTGGGCCTGGGAGGCCAGCATAATCGGCCTCCCTCCCCACCTGACCCAGCCCTGTCTCGGGACCCTCTGTGTTCCTGGAGCACAGTGAATGCCGATGCATGATGGAATGAATGAGTGGGTGACTGAGAGACTGGACTGAAGAAATGCGCTGGGATCCTCCTTCTTCAAGGCCTTTCCCTCTCCTTCAATTACTTACGTCCTCCCGTTCTGAGCATAAACTGTTCTTCCTCCATGAACTCGGCTCTCTCCCTCAGATTAGGCCAGGTTTTGGGACTTCATATTACCCGTCCTTTCTTCTTCATCCAACTGACCAGTGTGTAGCTCTGTACTTCTCTATGTGGTATGTGTATCTAATTACACATCATTTATTTTCCTGCTAGACCTCAAGCTCCATAAGGGTGAATTTCATCCATGTCTGCCTATGTCTCTATGTGCCCAACAGTACTGGTCACATTGGGAGTTCAACTCATATTTTCTGAGTGTAGGTAGAATGAAAGGAAGGAAAGAAGGGAGGGAAGAAGGGAGGGAAAAAAAGGAAGGTAGAAAGGAAGGAAGGGGAGCAGAGAGGAAAGGAGGAAGGAAGGTAGGGAGGGAGGGAGGAACATACAGAGGGAAGGAAGGAGGCAAGGATGGAGGGAAGGAGGGTAGGCCATGGTACAAAGATGAATTGTGGTATTGTTGGAGCAAAGTTCATGTGGGAGATGCCCTTGAAGGATGGGCAGTCAGTGGTTGGATGTGGGACTGAGCTTTGCAAACCGGGAAGAACCCTGGAGAGAATCCAGGGAAGGTGGTGCAGGCACAGCTAGTGTTGAGGTAAGTGAAGAAAACCAGCCAGCAGAAAGATCTGAGATTAACAAATAGGATGGAATCAGATGGGCTGGGACTTGGGGTCAGACCAAAGATGGGTTGCTGTAAGTCAAAGGAAACAGAGTTCAGCGTGGCAGTTGCATCCCTGTTAGACCAGAAAGAGGACTTTTTACAATGCTTAATTTTTTTAGAACAGGTTTGGGTTCACAATGGAGATGAAGATGGTGGAGATTTCCTATGTATCTGCTGCCCCCTCTCACACAGCCACCCCATCATCAGCATCCCCTCCCAGAGCAGTACATCAATTTTAATTGAGGAGCCTGCATGGACAAGTCATCACCACCCAGTCCATAGCATACGTTAGGGTTCACTGTTGATGTTGTACCTTGTGTGCGTTTTCACTCATGCATAGGGTCATGTGTCCACCGCTGCAATATCACACAGAGAAGTTTATTGTTCTAATCTCTGTGATCCATCCACTCATCCTTCTCTCCTACCCTTAATCCCCTACCAACCACTAGTCATTTTACTGTCTCTGGAATTTTGCCTTTTCTGGAATGTCATCTAGTTGGAATCACACAGTATGTTGCCTTTTCAGTTTGACTTCTTTCACTTAGTCATATGCATTTATGGCTCCTAAATATCTTTCTAGGTCTTGATAGCTCATTTTTTAAGTGCTGAATATTATCCCATTGTCCAAATGTACTACAGTTTATTTATACATTCATTTACTAAAGGATATGTTGGTCGCTTCCAAGTTTTGGCAATTATGATAAAGTTGCTATAAACATTCATGTGCAGATGTTTGTGTGGATATAAGTTTTCAACTCCTTTGGGTAAATACCAAGAGTACAATTGCTGGAACCTATGGTAAAAATATATTTCATTTTGTGAGAAACTGCCAAACTGCCTTCCAAGTGGCTGGACAATCTGCATTCTTACCAGCAATGAGTGAATGTTTCTGTTGGTGCACACCCCACTATATTTGGAGCCTTCGGCGTCCTGGACTTTGGCCATTCTAATAGGTGTATCATGATATCTCACTATTTTAATTGCAACTCATTACTGACATAGGATGCTGAAAATGTTTTCAAATGCTTATTTGTGTGTCATCTTTGCAACTCCATTGGTGAGGTGTTCACTTGGGTCTTTGGCCCATTTTTTAACTGGGTTGTTTGTTGTTTTATTGTTGACATCTAAGAGTTCTTTGTATATTTTGGATAACAGTCCTTTTTGAGATGCTTCTTTGAAAATATCTCCTCTCAGTTGGTGGTTTATCTTCACATTTTCTTAACAGTTGTTTTTCACAGAGTGGAAGTTCTTATTTAATGGTGCTTATCAATGTTTTCTTTCTTTTGTGTTATAACTAAAGAGTAATAGCCATGCCCAATGCCATCTAGACATCCTCCTTATGTTGTCTTCTGGAATGTTGTTGTTTTGCATTTTACATTTATGTTTATGATCTGATTTAAGTTCATTTTTGTAAATGGTGTATGGTCTGTGTCTTGAGAAGTTATTGTGCCTGTGAATTTCCAGTTGTTTCAGCACCATCTTTGAAAAAGACTATCTTTGCCTCCTTGTATTTCCTTGGCTTCTTTGTCAAAAATCATTAATGACAGCCTGGCTCGGTGGCTCAGCCTGTAACCGCAGGGCTTTGGGAGGCTGAGGTGAGTAGATTGCCTGAGCCCGCTGGTTCAAGAGCCCCCTGGACAACTTGGCGAGACCTCATCTCTACAATAAATAAAAAATCAGCCAGGCGTGGTAGCACATGCCTGTAATTCTGGCTGCTCGAAAGGCTGAGGTGGAAGGATCGCTGGAGCCCAGCAGGTCGAGCCTGTAGTGGCTGGGAGCGGCCACTGCACTACAGTCTGGGTGACAGAGTGAGACTCCAACTCAAAAAAAAAAAATCATTAATGACATTTGTGTGAGTCTATTTCTAGGCTCTCTCTTCTCCACTGATCTATCTGTCAGTTCTTTCACTAATGTCACACTTGTATTTACCGTAGTTTTGTGGTAAGCCTTGAAGTAGAGTAGTGTCAGTCCTCCAATATTGTTTTTACTCTTCAGTATTGTGCTGACTATGCTGTCTTTTGACTCTCCATATAAACTTTATAGTTATTTTGCCAATATCTATGAAATAATTTTCTGGAATTTTGGTTAGAATTGCATTGAATATATAGATTTAATTGGGAAGAACTGACATCTTATTGATAATGTCTTTCTGTCTATGAGCTTGAACTACCTCCTTATTTATTTAGTTCTTTTTGGATGTCTTTCATCAGAGTTTTGTAATTTTCCTTATATAGTTTTTGTACATATTTTGCTAGATTTGCACCTGGGTGTTTCATTTTAGGAGGCCAATGTAAATTAGCATGTCCTTTTTTTTCTTTTTTTTTTGAGTTGGAGACTCACTCCTCTGCACAGACGGTATGCTCATGGCCACCCCAGCATTGACCTGCTGGGCTCAGGTGATTCTTCCACCTCAGCCTTCCAAGTAGCTAGAACTACAGGTGCATGCTACCATGCCCAGCTAATTTTTTGATTTTTGTAGAAATGAGGTCTCGCCAAGTTGCCCAGGCTGATCTCAAACCGTGAGCTCTGACAATCCTTTCACCTTTGCCTCCCAAAGTGCTGGGATTACAGACTTGAGCCACCATGCCTAGCCAGTGTATTCTTAATTTCAAATTCCACTTGTTAATTGCATGATATATAGGAAAACAACTGACTTTGTGTATTAGCCTTGTATCCTGCAAACATGCTATAATCATGTAGTAGTTCCTAGAGTTTTTTTGGTTTGGGAGGATTTTCTCAATAGACAATTATATCATCTGCAAACAAAGACAGTTTTATTTTTTCCTTTCTCATCAGTATACTTTTTATTTGCTTTTCTTGTCTTATTGCATTAGTGAGGATTTCCTGTACAATGTTGAAAAGCAGTGATGAGAAGGAACATCCTTACTTTGTTCTTTATTGAAAATGCTTCTAGTTTCTCAACACTAAATATGATGTTAACTAGAAATTTTTTTCTTTATCAAGTTGAGGAAATTTCTTTATCAAGTTGAGGAAATTATTGCTAGTGTTCTGAGAGTTTTTATTATGATGGAGGTACTCACTTTTTTTTTTTAATAACTAGACATTGGGGTCAACTTTGAAAATCCATTTGTAGAACAAAGATGATATCATGTCATCACCTATGCCAAACATCTTCTTAGAAAAATCTTCGTCTTTTTCTATTTTTGGTAAAGAAAACAATAAGAACAAAAATGAAGGAGGAGAGACTATTTCCCTGTACTCTATCCACATAACAAATCTTTTAGAACCAAAATTTAGGGAGGACACCGTGCACCCCTCTGTCCAATCTGACTGTTTCTTAAAGAAAACACCAGAGTAAGTGCACTGATGACAAAAGACTTACACGTGACCTTTTTAAGACATTGTTTTATGGTCTCAGACTAGAAATTGTGGTGAGCAACTGTGGCATGGGGGAAGGACAGGACACTGGCATCAGTACCTGGAGCCCAGCCCCTTCCCATCACTTCCAGGCTAAGTGAGCAAGTCTGGCATTTCTTACCTCAGTATTTTCCTCTGTATGGGCCAATCTTGTGACATTCCCTGAGAGTTATTAGATCACCTGATGTGTTAGGATCCCCTATCTTCATCTATTCACTTATTCACAGCACATTTATTAAGACAGTTGGCCTGTCCTGAAGAACCCCCCAGATTACAGTGGAGGGCAAACTTCACTCTTGCCCCAATAAACTATTTTTTCTAAAAGCATGATCCTTTGGGTCTATTCAGTAGATAGAAGAAGCGACACGATCTCTAATCCCAAGTATGAGATGCAATCTGGCCAAAGTCTCTCTTATCCCAGTGAGAAACCAGGCCCAAGGAGTTTGGGTGGCTGGTACAGGGTCTCACAGTTAGATAGCCACTTCTCACTCTTTGTGATTTAATTTTTTTAGTGACAGGCAATAATTTACGAGTCATGTATATTGAGTCTTTATTTTGGGTACCAGTCATGCTAGAAAGTGTTTTTTCCAAATGTGTCCTGTGAGGTGCTAGCTGTGTTGAAGGATAAAAAGGTCGCTGTGAGAAGGGGTTCTGTGAGCAAATAGGTTTGACTTGTGCTGGGTTACAGAAGTTAAGCAGCATTCTTCCCTGTAGGACTTGTAAGAGCTTTAATGTGCAATACGTTTCATGAAACTGTCAAAGAAAGGAGGTTGTGCATCTGTATTGCAAAGCCATGTCACAGGACATAAACAAAATATAGTCTGGAAAATCATGTTTCAAAATTGCACTGTCCCTTGTGGTTAAGCTGCTCTGATTCAAACAGAACAGCTGAAAATGCTATCCAAATGGCAAATGGTTTCTAAAGGAAAGCATCACTATTTCTCAGGAACACACCAAGTGTTTCCAAGTCTGGAATGCAACCAGCCACATTTGATTAATGAGGATCCTTTATAATTAGGAATGCCATGGGTCTCCTGGGACCTACAAGTAATGTGCTAGTTTCTTAAGTAGATTGAACACACTCCCAGGAATTTCATTTCCTACTATCTGTGTTTGAGACTTTGACTTGTCTCCGAGTATTCATTCTCTCTTTCTCCCTGTCATTCACAGACTCCTCTATGTCCTTGACATTTCTAAGACTCTCTTGCAGCTAGATGAGGCCATGAGACTGTTCCAGCAGTTGGAAGAGACCAGAAATAACAACCTCCAAGTCTCAGCCTCTGAAGGCAGCTCCAAATATTCTCCTTCCCCTCCTGCTGGCTGGAGCACAGACCAGGCAATGCTGGGTCAGCCTCAAGCATAGGGATATACAGCAATACCCAGCAATGGGCTGACAGCTTGGTGTGCATAGAAGCCAACACTATGGCACTGACCTTTGAAAAAAGAAAGGCTTTACTGCAAGATCAACTGGCAAGGAAACAGGAGGTGCAGCTTAAACCTGTCTTCCCAGTCTGGGGTCTGGGACAAGTTTTTTGGGTCAGAGAGGGCAAGTTGGTATGGGAAAGCACTGGCAGGGATGGGCTTCAATTGGGGGTTTTTAGCATGGTCATTTATGGCAAGGTATAAAATAGTTGATTTCAGAACCGGATCTTCCTGAACAACAGACCCCTCACTTCTGAATGGGTCCCAGGTTCTGGTCATGCCCCAGCCATCTCAGTTCTGCAGGTCGGAAACATTGACTCCTGAAGTTATAGAAGCCAAAGCTCTTTCCATTGAGCATGCTTCTACTCACAACTTCTTGGCTCTCCTCCTGTAACTTAAGTATCATCCTGTTGCCCGCAAGTGAGGCCAGTTAGAATTGGTCCTGGGGTTACAAGAACTCCTTGGGGGCCAGTGGGGCAAGAAATGCAAAGAATTTAGTGCCAAGCTGCAGATGGTCTTGCAGGATACACCCGCCAACTTTTCCTCTTTGTAAAAGGACGCACCTTGGTCAAATCTCAGCACACCCCCTGTATACATACGCTTATTTCAATCCTACCCATCTCAGGACTCATTTCTGAACTCTGGTAGCTTTGGGTGACTGTGTGGTGGAGTTGTGACTGGTGGTCTGCGAGCAGACGTGATATGTTCCGTTCCCTGGCCATGAGTTTAGAAGGATGCTGTGTGCCCTCCATCCCCCTTGCCCTTCCTGCAGTCTGGAGTCAGGAGTGGCAGTCGCAAGCCATCTTTAAGCATGGAGGAGAAGGTACAGCCCAGGGCATGACGGGACAGGGCCACCACTTACGAAACGAAGTCACCCCACTCCACTGGAATCCCTGCCATTTGAATTTACATCTCATAGGGAAACAGACTCTACTGCATTTAGGATGTTCTTATTTGCTGTCCTTTTAAAGCAACAGCATCTGTATTTTAACTGATGCACCTCCCTCATTCTTCGCAGATATTTAGATTGATTTTATGCTGGCCTATCTGTGTTCTATATTTCTGGCTTAAGGATATTAGTGGACTTACTTGGAGTCATAAAAATTCCAGCTAGTGTTCTTGAAATCCTGATAGTGGTGCAGTCTTTCTTCACTTTGACTTAACAGAATGCCCCCTGTATACATATGCATATTTCAATCCTACCCAGGCCTACTTGGTGGTGCTTAGCATGCATGTGAATCTCAGAAACAATCTTCTCTGTAGGCGTGACCTTGACTGCATTTTGCCTTTCCTATTTGTTTTTTCAAATTTTTTCTCTACGTCTCCAAAGAGTTTTAAATGCTGCAGACTTGAGCCAAGTACTAATGATTGTCCTTTGCTCTGCTTTTTAGCGACGTCTCCTTCCGCCTCATGCTGATGTGTTTTTCTCTAATAACGGGCTCATGTTCCCTTTCTTGGCTCATCAAAGGGAGCTGCAGCTGCTGGACAGCTCATCCGTTGCTGTGCCTTTTTATTTTATTCTTCCTGTATGCGCACTATTTACCCCAAGCCAGTTGTAATGCTAACTGCTCCCTTGTTTTTGGTGCCTTTCCATTGGAGCCATTTCTAGTCCCTTCTTTAAAAAGTACATGCTGCCAGGTGTTATGAAGACAGAAGGGTCCCAGGGTCAGGACCTTGTTTCCACAACGGTGTGACTCCCATCTCTGTGGAGACTCTGTTTATGAGCACAGGACCAAGGAATCTCATCTCCACCCACAAGACAGTCTCCTCCCTCCCTTATTCTACTTAGCAGTGCAGACTTGGCCCAAGTGTGTGCAACTTGACTATCCCTGGGAATACATGTTAAAACTTGCTCACTTTTCCTGTGAGTTTCTCGTCCAGATGCCAGTCAGGTTCTCCTTGGGATCTGATCTACCCTCGACTACTCCCCACTGGCTCTTCAGCTTTTTGGCTGCCCTGTGTGTGCTGTGAAGGCATCTACTTTCTTTCTTCAGATAACTCTGTTAAACTTTTCTCTGCAGGCAAGGGCAAAGCCTTAGTTGCATTTTTGTCTCACTCTGTTGCCCAGGCTAGAGTACAGTGACACGCTCACAGCCACTGCAACCTGGATCTGCTGGGTTCAGGCAATCCTTCTTCCTCAGTCTTCCACATAGCTTGAACTACAGGCATGCACAACCATGCCTAGCTAATTTTTAAAAATTTATTGTACAGACGAAGTCTTGCCTCGAACCCCTGGGTTCAGGCAATTCTTTGCTTCTGATACATCATCCATCATGGCGGACACCGGGCTGTGCTTCCCAGGCCCTCTTTGAGGACTGATGACTTTGCCCCTGCAGTGGGGTATGGTGTGGCTGCCTCCTCAGCCATGTCTGTGCTGGAGGATGCTGGATTTTAACTCTCTGCTTGGGACATCCTCCTATGCCATCTCTGCTCCGGGCAGGCAGCAGTTTCTAGGCTCATCCTGGGCCCGCGTGTTTCAGATTTCATGTGTGGTGACTTCACTCTGTCTTCCTTTTCCAGATGACCAACACTGGAACCTTGGGCTTCTCCCAATTACAATCGTTCTTTCCCCAGCATCCTCCTCTCGCATGCTGCAGTTCTCCCACCCAACCCCACCTCCCAGAATGATCCCTAGGCCCGACACCCTGCCTCCTGTGTTTCCACCACAGGACTTTTTCTGCCTTGAGAGTGTGCACTGGTGTGCATAACACTGCACTTCGCTGGTTCCAAGACCTCCACAGGCAGGCCTCGTCACTCGACAGTCTCCTTCTTCTACCTCCAATTTTTCCTGCATTGCACAGACTTTCTTCAGACATCGTGCTCAGATCATTTTCCATTTTACTAATTTCTTGATTATTTCTTGCTTTCTTCTTATTTTCAGTCCAGTCCAGGAAGAAAAGAGTGCCAGAGATATCCTACCTCCCCTTCCACCACCTCAACCCCAGGACCAGACAGATCTGTGGCAGGGCCATGTGACCAGTGTCCCACCCCTATCCTAGTTCCTGTGTGTTCTGAACCTGCCCTTCCTGTCTCCCTAAGCTGCCCTCCTGTCCTGTGTGGACCTGCCCTTCCCGTCTCCCTAAGCTGCCATCCCACCCCCTCTTCCCATCCACCCTACAGACTGCATCGTGTATGTGGGTCCTTATATGGACAGGACTCCTAGTTCTCACTTTAAAAAAAATTTCTATGCTTATTTTTACAGAGATGTTTAATGTTACTGCAGAATAGATCACTGTGTGCCTTTTGTCCCATAAGGAACATTGCCTTTTCTAGTTCAGTCATGCTTTAGAGTTTCTATAACTATGTCATGAGCTGGGTCATGGGGTTGCACACTAAACTTGCCTGCTGGCCTGGCCCCTGCACCAGTGGCCACCAGTCTCCAGGACTGGGTGTGAGGTCTTCGTGGTAGACGGATGAGGTCCACCCCACCTGCACGCGGTTGGTGCTACTCACTGGGCCTGTGTTTTTTGTTGAAACTTAAATCCATAGTTCAAGCCTGGAACCACAGAGCTCTGTCCTTTCCAGGAACCTCGCTCTGGGCTTCCCACAGGCCAACACTCATGACAACCAGCAGACCAAGAGGTAGCCAAAGCAGATGCCATTTCTCTTCATCCCTCTCTGCTCTTTCAGCCCACCTCTCTGTTTTCATGGGTTCCCCTGTCCATGTGAGGCCCCAAGAATGCTCTCCAGCTACCCCCTTAGAGCTTAGCTCCAGAATTCATCCCAGGACCACCAAGAGGAAAGGCAAGTCAGGGTCAATGCTCAAGGGTGTGTTCCCCAAAGACATGCAGGGGGACCTCACTGGCAGGCTCCCTGGCCCAGGGGTGAGGACATGGGGGCTGGGGCTGGGCTCTGGCATTCGCCCTATGTTTGCCTCCCTATAAACGAGAGGCCTGGACATGGCGACCCCGGCATGCCTGGTGATGTCCGTGCACCATGTGAAGCCAATGTTACTTTTGCACTCTAGAGTATCAACTCTGCAACTGATAAAGTCACTGGGTTGTTTGGGAAATGACATTTAGCTACTCATAAACAGCAACAAACAAACAGACATGAAGAATAATATTTAGCCTAACTGAGGAGACTGAAGAACTGGTATGATATTCAGTGACATGGGTGGCCTGTTGCACCATGTTGAGACTTCCAGGCGGCGGATAGGGCGGAATGTTATGTGAATAGCGAGGTCTAAGATGGCCTCAACCATGTTTTAATTTTAATTGCAAACAATCTTAAATTTCCTGAAAACTTTCAAGAACAAATGTAAAGCCTTTTTTTCCCCAAACCATTTGAGAGTATGTTGCAGACCTTATGCCTGATCCGATCACCTCCACTACCAGGGAAACTGTGGGTAGTGTTCATTCCGCGATCTGTAAACCCTCAACCTGGGACAAGGGGAGCAATTGTAGATTGCTAAGTGTGGCTAGGGGTATGGAGAAGGCCGAGAAAGGGCAGGAGTGAGGAAAGACGCCGGGTTGACATATCTGATGGGAAGTAAGTAGACTTGGGTACATGGTCTTCTGTGCCAAGTGGTCTGAATAGAGACGGAATAACTTTGATACTGAGCACACTGTCAAGTTGTCAGCCTTTGGTTCATTCCTAGTGATTCTCATTTGTAGCAAACATACAAATAACCATTAGGTTTTTTTTCCCATTAAAAAGAAGACATTGTGCCTTTACTTTAAAACTGAGACTGCTTCTTCCCAGGAGTGGAAAATGTGAATCTAATATAACTCCTGGTCCCAGGGATGAAAGGAAACCAGTGGGGACTTAAACCCATGCACAAAACTTCCAAAGAAAAACACTTCCAACAGAGCTAATGAAATATTCATTTATTGTCAAATGATAGCCCCTGAGAAAAATCTGCCATCCAAAGCCTCATGAAATAAGATGACTGAGACTCCTCTGTTCCTGGCATTCAATTATCAAACCAGCAATTTTTGTTTAATATCTGACTCAAATCTTGGAAAACTATATGATTGTACAATTTGCAATGAGACAATATGATTGATCTACATGCCAGAGTAAAGCACAGGGAATAAATTGTCTTTTAAGGGTTGGACCAAAACAAGTTCTTCTATTACTAGTTCTACAATGAAGTAAGAAATACTTATTAAATTACTGGGGAAAATAGAAATCCAAGTTGTATGTAGTCGTGATGTCAGATGTAGTGGACATGACCCTACCTCTCACCCTTTAAGCCTACACTCTTTGGCCTGTGGACCCTGGCTCACGCAGTGTATGGCACAAAGCAGGCGGCCACCCCACCCTCCAAGAATTAGGAGAATGAGCAGATAAGTGATCTCCAATGCCAGGGCTGCCAATGGTCAGGGCAGGAAGCCACCAGGGGGTGGGGCTTTTTGTGGTCCATTGTGGAGCACTGACTGTCTGATTCCTGGGTGCACACGGCCGCTGATTAAGCCAAGCACACACAGTCACCATGCTCAGAATGTGCTGGTCACTTGACTTGTCATAAAGATTTGAGGGTCAAGTTGGACCAGGCCCCTGTGTTTGAGGGGTCCAGGGGTGTGGGCAGGGGAACACAGAGAGGTACATGACACCAATGGCTAGCAGTGGTGTAAGGGCCCCAAGCAAAGGATACAGAACTGCTAAAAAGACAGTGAAGTTGTCTGAATCACCAGCTGAGCTAGTGGGGACAGTCTCCTGGTGGAAGCGACATGGAAGTGTGTCATTGAAACAGGCCGCCTGTCTATGTCTGGTCCCTGTTCTTTGACATTGACCATCTTTTGCCTCCACTCCATGCTTATTCTAAGATACCTAGCTCCCTAGGCCATGACTGACCAACTAGGGTGTGCACCCAACCCAAGAGACCGCAATCCACCCAAATGAAAGCCATGGCAACACTGCACTGAAGGCCTGGGAGTCCCTGTCACCTGACCCCACACATCCTCCTGAACTTGGCCTTCCAAAGCCTCTCTGGACTCCATGAGACACCCTAGGGTCCTACCTATAAATGCCCCCTGCTGTTTAAGTTTGTTCAAACTTACATTCTGTTCCTTGCCAGCAGGAAACTAAGCTTTGGTGAAGACCAAGAGGCCAGAACAATCAGAGAGCATTGCCTCATCTCTGACCGCACATGACAGGCACGATGCTTTATGTGCACAATCTCATTGACTGCCCTGTGAAGCTGTTCTGATTACTCTCCAACAAATGCAAACCTGGAAACCCTACTGGGTTAGAACAATTACAGGTCTTTACAGGAAGAGGCCCCCAGGGAATGCAGCCCTGAGCTTTGACAATGGAGGTATCCTTCTGTCACCACATCGCCTGGGCAGTGGGTCCAGTAGGACACAAACAAAGAAGCTGTTTTCCTACTGGCATTAGCTGAAGGGTCACGGACACAATCCTGAGTTCCTGCAGGTCTGCCATGGTTCCTTCTTCTTCATTCTCTTTTTCTTCTTTTTCACTGTACCAATATTTTTCAAGAGTCCACTCTGAGGAGCCATGTATCAGGCTCTAGGGCTACAATAGGCACCAAAGTGCACACAATCCCTCTTGAAGTACCAAGGGTGGGATTAATTGTCAAGTGTGGCAAGTGCTGTGAGGAAGGCCAAGAAGACAAGAGCAAGGAGGTTCTGGGCAGGAGGTAGAGCTGGGAAGAGAGGCCGGCACAGTCTCCAGCTCACCACAGCCTTCAGTTCCAGGCTCCATTGAAACTGGAAACAGCCCTCAGTGGACTCTGGAAAGTGTGGGCCGACACCAGGCCATGGAACCTGAGCCCGACCTGCCCTGACCCATAGATGTGTTTGCTCCATGTCCCCTGGGGCTGATGAGCCACCCGGGACCAGTCTGAGTGTGTCACCTGAGCCACATCTCCCACCCATTCCCCTCTCCAGCTTACTCAGCCCCTCCCCAGCTTCTCCCAGCAACTCTGGCTTCCTGCTGAACTTCTGGCCTCTGAGCTTGGGCTTGGCCTTTGTAGTTCCTGACAAGATTTGGAACTCCCTTACCCAGGAAATGGAACCAGGTTTCCTCTTTCTTCGTCCAGCCCCACCCGTCGTGTACCAGGGGACTCGCTCCAGTGAAAACAGTCACAGCTATCCCCACCTCTTCCTGAACCAGGTGATGCCCACCTGCCTAGAGCACTGGGTGACAACAGGCCCCACTGTCTCTCATGCCACCACAATGGCCACCCCAGCGGCACCTGCTCTGTCCCCAACACCCACTTGCAATGCCCTCTAGCCAGTCCATGTCCTTTGTCCTGGTGTGGTTCTTCCTGGCATGATCGCCTCTCCCTAACAGCTTGCTGCAGTCCCAGTACACGCTACCGCAAAGGCCACCAGCACACCCTACAGAGAAGTTCACTGTCACATCCTACAGTGAAGGCCACTGGCACACTCTACAGCAATGGCCACTGGCAAACCCTACGCAAAGGCCACCAGCATACCTTAAGGCGAAGGATATCTGTACACCCTGTGGCAAAGACCACCTGCACACCCTATGGCACAGGTCACCAGCACACCCTACAGTGAAGACCATCAGGTTATGACCAGTTTCAAGCCCACTTCAGAGACAGAGCTATAAGGGCAACGGGCTTCTCAGGTGTGAGTCAGGGTCACCTGTGGGGCTGCACTGAGCTGCTCTGTCCAGGCCCTGCAGTACAAAGTTGTGTGGACAACCACCCCAATCCCACACCATCAGTGGAAGCCCTCCCAGCACTCATTCCACCAGCTCTATGGGGACCCCCGTCGCAGGCCTATGGGATTCATGAAAGGAAAGGAGAGTCTGAGTCTAAAGAAAAGCTCATCTCTCTCAGGACTGCCTTGAGGAGTGCTCCAGCATCCACCCTGGTCCTGGCATCGGTGGAACAGGCTTTGCACTGCTCCCCAAGGCAACACAGTCCAAGGAGAGACTGTGCCAGTCACATTTCACTGCATCCCCAGAACCTTGATCTTCCAGTGACCACAACAGGTTCACACTTCCTTTCCCACTCCTGGCTCCAAAGCATGGCTCTTTCTAGCTGAGTCTGGTTGGCTCTGGCTGCCTGGTGGGTCTGGATCTGCTCTGTTTGGGGTCCCATCCAAGGGCATAAGTTGTGAGGCTGAGCCCAACTGCATGGGTGCATGCCAGATCCCAGCCTCAGCCACTTCCATTCCCAGCTTCATGCATATCCATTGGCTACAGTTAATTTTATGAAGACCCAGTACTCCTGGGGCTGGGGAGGCTCTCCAGGCACCCCAGGGAGATGCTGCATAGCCCCACATGTGACCATGGACTCACACACATGAGCCAGTGCCAGGTCCTGTACCGGCAGATGCCCACGTAGAGACCTAAGGCCATGGCAGGGGAGGACCAGCAGCTGCTCCCCATGGCCACCATGGTGCTTCTGAACATGAGACCAGACATGCATCCATGGCAAAGGCCCTGGCAAGTGGCTGTGCAGGTTACCTCAGTCAGTTCATAGCAGCAATATTTGAAGGAGTCCTTCATTGCCAATCCAAGGAGCACAGAGAGGGAAGGGCTGACTGCTATGAGGAGGGAGTTACATGTCAACAGCAAAGGTCTTCATTATCTTTTAGTTATTTAGGGACTTGTGTGTGTGTGTGTGTGTGTGTTGCTTGTTTTGTAGAGACGAGGTCTCACTATGTTTCCCAGGCTGATCTTGAACTCCAGGCCCCAAGCAATCCTCCTGCCTTCTGAAGTGCTGGGATGACAGATGTGAGCCACCACTCCAGGTCTAGTTATTTTGTTTTAAGTAAAAACTGATCTGTCAGATTCTCTTTTCCATTAAGGAAGGAAATTCCAACTTTGGCCTACTGAGGGAAACAACTCAGGCCGCACAGTGCAGGGGTCACCGAGAAGAATCAAGCCTTTGGGGGCCGCTTTTCTCAAGCATGCTAACATCTAATGTTTCATTCTCAGGCTGCCTAGAAGTACTGAAGTCAGATGTTCTTCTTCTGTATGTACCTACTTGGCTCCCAGTGAGGAGGAAAGCACCTTGCATGACAAAGGTTTGTTAGAGTAAACCAGGAATTAAAGGATTAGTGTGACTCCAAAAGGAAGCTTCTTTGACCTTCCACTTTTACTCATTTCTGAGCCACTTACCTGCCAGGGATACTGCTAACTATTAATAGCATGTAACTAGGGAACCTTTGAAAAGCATGGATTCCCCTCATAGAACCTTAAGTTCCAAGGGGACTTAAACAGCAAAAAACAGTTATATTTGCAGCTCATGTATGAGGGTCTGGATGTATCCCAGGCATCTTGCATAATCCTTATAGTAAAGCTAGGAAGCAGGCATTTGTATTATTTTCATGTACTGTTAGGGGGACACCCAGCTCTTTTTCAGGTAAAGAGAGTCTGAACAGACTCATGAGGGTGGGATGCTGGCAGCAAATACTGGCTGCGATGTGCAGGTGGTTTCACCCTCTGGAAGATGCAGTTCTCAGTCCACACCTCCAAGTTTGAGCACTGACCTCACTCGTGGAATGAGGGGCACTGGGCCAGCAGACCCAACCTCAACCCAATGCTCCTAAAGCAGGAACAGTGTGTGCAGTAGACTGAAGCCCTCCAAGGTGTCTATATCTTAAACTTGTGTCTCCTTATATGGCTACATCTCTGAAGATGTGATTAAGGATTTTGAGATGGGAAGACTGTCCTGGATTATTCACATGGGTCCTAAGTACAATCACAATTGTCTTTATAAGACAGAGACAGAGTATGATTTGACACACATAGGGGGAAGGCCTTGTGACCAGAGAGGCAGAGATGGAGTGATACAGAACAAGCCAGAGGATGTTGAGCTACTAGAATCTGGAAGAGGCAAGAAACTGTTATAGTTAAGTTTGGCCTAAAGCTTCCTTCATATATATTGTAAATGCAGCCTAAAGTTTTCTTCCCGCATACTGCTCTGTCATCTAACTGAATGTACAGACAGATTGTAACCTGCTCTTCCAATAGCCCAGTCTTAGCCAATCACAGCAGGTTAATCTCAGCCCATCATTGCGGCCGAATCTCAGCCAATCACAGCAGCTAAGTTTTAGCCTATCACAGTCGCCAAGTCCCAGCCAGTCAATCACAGCAATCGAGTCTCAGCCAAGCAAGCTACATTACCAACTGTTCCAACCGTGATCAAATAAGGCAGATACAAAACCGCTGAGCTGTAACCAACCAGCAGTGTTTGTACCTCTCTTCCTTTTTATAAATGAGACCTCATCTCTACAATAAATCAAAATGAGCCAGGCGTGGTAGTGTGCGCTTGTAGTTCCTGCTACTCGGAAGGCTGAGGCGGAAGGATCGCCGGAGCCCAGCGCGTCGAGGCTGCGGTGGCCGAGGCTGCGGTGGCCGGGAGGGGCCACTGCACTCCAGTCTGGGCGACGGAGTGAGACTCCAACTCAAAAAAATAAAATAAATAAATAAATGTTATCTGACCACGGGGTAGTCCAGGAGTTACTATCAAGTTGCTCTGGCTCTGGGGTCTCCTGATTCACAAATCCCTGTTTGCTTAAACTGTTTAATGTGTCTACTGTAGGTCCTTTAGAATAAATTTTCTCCTAGAGCCTCCAGGGAGAGCACCGCCCTGCTAGTATCTTGATTTTGCCCAAGTGAAACTGATTTTGGACTTCTGGTCTCCAGGACACTGAGAGAATACATTTCTGTTGTTTTTAGTCACCAGATTTGTGGCAATTTGTTACAATGGCCACAGGAAGCATGTTCCAACCAGGTCCTGATGTCCTTTTATTCAGAGAACATTCACCAAGGGCTTCGTGCATGCCAGGAGTCAGGGCTCAGAAACATGAGGATATTGACATCTGCTTCAAAGGGGTCTTAAGACTATTGTATGAAAGAGCTAGGGCCTCAGACCGACAGCAGAGGTGCCCAGAAAACAGGATGATTGCAATGTCCAAACCCACAGTGTGTGGCAGAGGCCTCTACACAAGTGATTAAACAGGAGTCAGGACATCTTTTACCCTCAGTCATTTATGTCCTCTTCAAGTTCCTTTTCTGAACCCAAAGTCCCAGGAGAAGTCACTTCTCCTGTCATTAGCATTTGAAGGTTAATTTCTAGAAGTTTCTTTCCCAGCTGCCAGCCCCAAGCCCTGGGCACTTCCAACTAATAAGGCAGCTCACTGTGAAGACATGCCTAAGGCGCTTGCTGCCCGAGGCAGTGTCCTGGGTATTGCTGACTCACCCTCAGCCTCTAGGGATGGGGGCAGGATCTCTGGAGTACAGTGCTATAGACAGGCGATGAGGGAACAGATCCTCAAGAAAAAAAATCCAGTCTTCCTGTCGCTTTGCCTGGGCAGCCAAGAAGATCAGCTGTGTTTGGATGCCGTGGGCTAAGAACCAAGGTGATGGCAGGAAGGGAGAGTGAGGACCTGGCCTGGACTAGAAGGCTCTCATCTGGATTGATAGCACAGCTGTTGGAGAAGGGGAGAAAG
The DNA here is from genome assembly GCF_000164805.1 of Carlito syrichta. Lineage (NCBI taxonomy): Eukaryota > Metazoa > Chordata > Mammalia > Primates > Tarsiidae > Carlito > Carlito syrichta. The sequence goes on along the minus strand of NW_007248572.1, from coordinate 196,740 downwards.
AAGAGTCTGTTAAGAAATGGTGAAACTCCACCACCCACATCCTGCCTATAAATGCTTTCAGAGGCTGAGACTGGGGTGTCCTCGAGCCAAGGAGATAAGCCTTCCCAGCAATAGGCTGCTCTGAATGTGCTTGTGGTGCATTTCAGCTACACAGACGTCTTCCTGTGATGTGAGCCAGAGCCAAAACACTGTAGCTGGCTTCAGGAAAATATCTGATATACAGAACACACTCCCAGGCTGCATGCCACAGTGGGGGCACCCACACTGGGTCCTGGAGGTGGCAGGAAACCTTACACTGGAGGAAGAAAGTACCTGAGTGGATTGGGGTCTCTATGGATGACATTTCTCCATGGTTGTCCATGCGGTACTCTGACCACTAGCCCCAGATTGACCTAAGGTGCAGAGTTGTCCAAAATCAGTCCAGGTACCCACAGTTGAGCTCTGGAATTAGAGAAGTTGTCATGGTTAGTCAGGTCCAGGCAGCCACACCTGGAGCCACCTCTGAAGGTCATTCACTAGGAAAATGGGACTGGTTATGGTGGCTAATGCCTGTCATCCAAGTGCTTTGGAAGATTGAGGCAGGAGGATCTCTTGAGGTCAGGCGTTTGAGACCAGGTTGGGGAACATAGTGAGACCTCATCTTTACAGTTTTTTTTTTAACTTTAAAAAGAGGAAAGTTGGGGTTGAGGCTCCAGCTGAAAGTCCTGCTCTCAGAAGCCTTCCCTGACCCCAGGAATGCATGACTGGGAGAACAGGACAGGACTCCAGAGGAAAGGGGTCCAGGGTTAGAATCCCAGCACACAGACTGAAGTTCAGAAGCCCACATCTCCAGTGTGCAGACTGGCCAAGACCCAGGACAAAAGTGCTGCAAAATTCCCACCACATCCCTTCATATGTCTATGACAGACAAAATTAATCAATCACAGTAATCTTTCCTGTTTGACCCAGTCACAACCTCAGAATCCTTCTTATCCCATCACTTCAAATGACTGTGTCCAGGAGAGCTATCCATGGTGCTGCCTCTGCCTCTGACCCCAGATTCTCCTTCTGTAACTTCAGCTTCCTAGAGTCTTTTGCAAGCCACAGCAGGTGGTCTTGCTGCTGACTCTACCTTTAACCAGCCCGTTCTGTGCTGTCTCAGCAGGCCCCATTGAGCCCACCTGTTTGAGTCCTTCACAAGCGCTGTGCAGGCTGTCTGCCCTCCCTGTCTGCACTTGTCTTCTCATGTCATCTGGGGAAAAGTACTGAAGTTCTCAGGGCCTCACTCCTCTGATCTGAGAAATGGGTGGAAGAAATGTGAGTGTGGGAACCTCTGATCTTTGGGTTTACAGATGGGAGGTGGTCGCTGGGGCAGGCTCCCTTTCCACGCACGGTGAGTAGCTTGGTCTTGACGTCTGGCTTGACTTCCTGGTGTCACCCCAGCCCAGGACTCTGTGTGGTGTGTTTCCCAGATGTTCCACCTCAAGCCCTCCCTCTGCAGTCAGACATCCCCACTTGTAGGTCCCCTCCTCTTCCTCTAAACACTATCTGTTCCAGGGAAACAGTACTAGCTCTAGTATTGGGACCAAGCGAGCCATTGAGAATGTCAGTGACTGGGCCACAGTGAAATCCAAATCAGACCTGGTCCTCAAGCATAAGGGTTCTCCAAGCTGCTGTGTGAGCTTGGGCAAGGCCTGAGCATCTCTGCATCCAGGCAGCTTGTTGGGTGAGCTGGTCTCCAGGGTCCTTCTGAGGCTGGAAGACAGTGATGTTTTCTCCCCCACCATTCTCCCTCCCTTCCTCCACTGTTCCCCTTCTTTCCTCCCTCTCTCCTTTCTGCCCACTGCAGACTGGATAACTTGCTTCCCCTGCAGACACCACGGACCTGCCACCACCAAGTATCAGCCCAAACACCTTTCTCTGTTTCCAACCTGACCACCACCTACTTTCCATTTTACAGCTGAAGAAACTCAGTACCAAAGAAGCAATATGATATCAAAGAGGCAATATGATATTACTTCCAAGGCTACTCCAGTTTATCGATGTGAAAACCAATAGACCCTTGGAGGATGTTAGTCCTCCTCACAACAAATAAGACATTTTAAAAACATAACCATGCATACTGAGAAATAACCAGCATGTGTTAAGATGTCAGACTCCAGACTCCTCAGAAGGGAGTGTGTAAGTGACATGAATAAGGAGGTGTCTTCCTAGGATGGAGGAAAGAATTTGAACTCATTAAACGACACAGGTGAAACTGTCAGCATTACTGAAACTGGCTCTGAGGAAATAAAATGGACAGGACCGAGAGGAGAATTAATGCTTACTAGCCATAGAGGTTTTTGTTTTTGTTTTTTAGGAAACATATTTATTTATTAATTATTTTTATAATCAATATTTTTTATTATGATATTGTGGGGTACAGTTAAGGGTTAGGTAGACAAATATGCTTCGTTCAGGCATCCTTGTTGATGAAAGGTGTTTCCCCGTCCCCAGACAGATGTTTACTACCATTAATCCCATCTCCCTTCCCCTCCCCCCCCATAGTTTCCCACCACTATCAGTCATTTTCTTATGGTAATACGTTGGATGATCAAGGTACACTATATGAGTGAGAACATGTGATACTCAGATCTTTGTTTCTGTGAGAGATCACTCTGTATTATAGACTCTAGTTCCATCCAGATTGCTGCAAAATTCATGATTTTGTTCTTTTTTATGGTTGCATAGTATTCCATCATGTATATGTACCACATTTTTTTAATCCAGTCCTCTTTTGATGGACAGCATGGTTGGTTCCAGGTTCTTGCTATTGTGAACAATGCCGCGATAAACATTCGTGTGCAGGTATCCTTTTGATAGAGTGATTTGAGTTCTTCAGGGTATATTCCCAGTAGGGGGATTGCAGGGTCATATGGGAGGTTGATATTTAGAACTTTTATCCCCATACACAAAAATTATCTCCAAATGGATCAGAGACCTAAATGTAAAACCTCAAACCATAAGAACCTTAGAAAATGAAGGACATACCCTCATGGAAATTGGAACTGACATCCAATTCCTGAACAAAACCCAAAACCCACAGGTCATAAGAGAGAAGATAGACAAGTGGGACCTCATTAAACTGACAAGCTTCTGCAAAGCCAAAGAAACCATCAAGAGAACAGGGAGACAGCCTACAGACTGGGAAAAAGTATTTGCCAACTCCAGGTCTGACGAAGGCTTAACATCTTGGATCTACAAGGAACCCAAACATGCTGAAAAGAAAAAGACAAAAAAACCCATTATAAAATGGGCAAAAGATATAAACAGACACTTCATAAAGGAAGACATCCGAGCAGCCAACAGACACATGAAGAAATGTTCAACCTCACTAATTATCAGGGAGATGCAAATCAAAAACCACACTGAGATACCACCTAACTCCAGTCAGAATGGCAATTATCAACAACTCAAAAAATAACAGCTGCTGGAGAGGGTGTGGCGAAAAGGGAACACTTCTACACTGTTGGTGGGAGTGTAAACTAGTGTAACCTTTGTTTTTGTTTTAATTCTGATTATAAGTCACAGACAACACTCAGTGTGTTGAGATGCCCCTAAGTGCCTCTTATCTTGTGCAAGGGCTGTTATTTTGAGCATCTCTCTGAAAATCAAGTGCCAAGTGCACAGAGCTGGAAGCCCAGGTCACATCCATCTGTGGTTTCCCAGAGGCTGGAATCGGAGACAGCAGCTGGAATACATCAGGCTCTCCAGCAAGAGTTGCCCATAAAATCCAGCCCACCCCGACTGTTCTGAGACCATTCTAACACCGACTCCGTTGCATGCGAAAGAACATCATTTTCTCACATGTTCTCAGGCCCAAGTCCCTGCTCAGATGAGACTGATTTTCCAAACAGGAAGAAAACGGACCCTTGGACACCATCACAGAAGACGATCCTTCATTGAGGGACCGTGATCCTGACCTAATCCCAGCCCTACCACTTGTCTGCTCCGGGCCTGAATCTAGCGCCCCTTCCCTCCACCCCTGAGTATCCTCCCAGGTAAAGACAAGGACGGGAGCTCTTTCATGGTATTGTCTTATTCCCCAAAATGACTTGCACCATGTATAAGATAAGCACTGAGGGTAAATATGGGTGAAATTAATGGGGTAAGAGGAGGGAGAAATCAGCAGCAGCTGGAAATGAGATTGATGTAGAAAAAAATGGAGTACAGCCGACACTCTGCTATAAGTATGTCAACACATGGGGGTCTGAGTTCCCTAGCAACCCACACAGAGAGAAAAGCAATAAAAGATGCATGGCACCCCGAAGCCAGTGGGTTGTTTGGCATAACTCTGGGGCTGCCTTCCCGCCCAGGGTCCTTCCACACCACTGGCCTGGGTGCCATTTAGGTTGGATGGGATTGTCTCTGAGCCCTGTGACCTTGAGTCACACCTTCGCTAAGGCACACCGTGGGCTCAGCCCCGCTGCTCCTGAAGCCTGCCCTTTAACTCTGCTGTGTCAACTCAGGACACAGTATGTGAATATAAAAAATGGACTATGTGTGGAAGAGAGGTGCTGAGGTTAGACCCGCCCTAAGCCACTTTCTCTCTTTTCTGCCTACAACCCTTTATGGTGACTCACTCTCCATTCTGCTCGCAAGATGGATTGGCCCCCTTCCTTGACTCCCTGGCCCCTCCTCACTTGTTAGTCCTCAAGTGACACAGTCAGTCCTCGAGTCCTGGTTTTAATCACAATACTCATGGGTGGAGAGAGTGTTATGGTCCAAGTAACGCTCAACTGCTTCCCTTGATACCAATAAATCAAAGGGGCAAGGAACTGGTAGAAAGAAGTTTATTGCTGAGTTCAAGTCCAGGAAGCAGAGCTAGACTCATGGTCTTTCTAAAATGGTTCTGCTCACCTTCCAGCTATCACAGTTCACTTTTGAAGTCCGGAGTTGTTAGTACCTACACATTAGCCACATGACCAGCAGAGCACTGTACAGAACTTGCATTTCAGTCACATTTATTGACAGTGATATTTTTTGGTTCAGACTTTCTGGTGCCAGGTATCAGAGATATCTTACAGCTTTTTTCAGTAGGACCCGGCAGAAGCGGTAATCAGCCTTGCCATAGAGTAAAGGGAGTTTAAAAGGCCTAAGACATCATGCATTACACAAAAGTTATACAAATCACAAAACTTATGACTACATTGACACAAAATTTATACAAATCGCAAGGCTTGCGATTACATTGACACCGTATTATTCAAACTTATAACCACTCAGAAAAATGGAGTAAATGTAGATTTGTATCTTTCTGACATAAGCTAATTGGACATAGACTATAGGGAAATCAAGGTTCTCTTGCACCTACTTACTGGGAGTGTATAGAAGATAAGGGGAAGTGCACCTGTTATTACCTCTCAGGAATATTGTTCAGGAATGTACAGGAACACTTACGCCCTTGTCATGTCCTTCTCCAGGGACTGCAACAATATGGACAGACTTTAGTGGGTCTCTGTATCAAGGGAAGTGAACAACCAAAGACAATATGGCAACACAGGGGCTACTGAGAAGAGCACATGACTCTCAGTGAGCTGGTCCCCAGGGTTGGAGCAGTGAGATGATTGGGGAGCCACTACTGTGTTTTTTTTTTTTTTGGTTTTTTTTTTGTTTTTTGTTTTTTTTTTGTTTTTTTTGAGTTGGAGTCTCACTCTGTCACCCAGACTGGAGTGCAGTGGCCGCTCCCGGCCACCGCAGCCTCGGCCTGCTGGGCTCCGGCGATCCTTCCACCTCAGCCTTCCGAGTAGCCGGAATTACAGGCATGCGCCACCACGCCCAGCTGATTTTTTTGATTTATTGTAGAGATGAGGTCTCGCTGCCCAGGCGGGTCTCGAACCCGCGGGCTCAGGCAATTCACTCACCTCAGCCTCCCAAAGGCGCGGGATTACAGGCTGAGCCACCGAGCCCGGCTCAGCCACTACTGTGATTGTGCGCCAGCTGGAACACCAGCTGTCAGGAGGGCACACAGTCATGTCACACCTATGCCATATCCTGTCATCTCAGGCCCTGGACACACCAATATTTAAATACATGCTTTGTGACAGTGTGCGCTGAACATTGATCCTTGTGATGGGCTGTTATGAAGGTTGACTCCTTTTTAATGATGTTATCAGGAAAGAAAATGACTTTTTCTTTGTGAACATTTGGCAAGCATCTGGACATGACTGAAGTTGTGTTCATGGCTGCAAACACACTCTGTCTCCACATTCTGTCTCCAGGCCCACCCACAGCCCTTCTGCTTCCTTGTTGGCATCTCAGACCCCCTGGTCTTGAGATGGACCTGTCCATGGGGAGCCCGCTCTGTGAGGGCTGAACATCTACAGTGAGTGTGGAGACCCACAGAACCTGAGCTCCAGACTCCAGTTCTAGAACCTGGTGATTTCTTTACTTTCCAAAGCCTCAGCTGCTCTGGGGCCAAGTTGGGGTAGCATCTTCCTCTTCAACCAAGAGATGCTTTGACGATGAAGCCGAGGAAGCCCTTGGCTTTGATATCCGGCATGTGACGGGAGTGATGTGTTGGAATCGTGTGCTCAGGAATGAACTAGGAGTTTGTAAACATTAATAGTTATGTCACTGCCTTTGACTATGATTCACCTTGGTGCTTTAATTTAGAGCTAACAGTTTGGGTGTGGTGGCTCACACCTGTCATCTCAGGACTTTGGGAGGCTGAGGAAGGAAGATTGCTTAAGCCCAAGAGCTTGAGATCAGTCTGGGCAACATAATGAATCCTTGCCTTTACAAAAAAATACAAAAATTAGCCAGACATGGTGGCACACGCCTGTAGTCCCAGCTACTTGGGAGGCTGAGCAGGGAGGATCACCTGAGCCCAGAAATTCAAGGCTGCAGGGAGCTGTGATTCAGCCTTGATGACAGAACGAGGCCCTATCTCTTTTAAAATATATATATCAGCGCTAATGGAAAAGCCAGGAAGAATCAGTTGAAAGTTACAGTAAGGAAAGGAAGACAAACAAAACTCCTAAACAACAGAGAACCACACAAGAGCTCTTGAAGGTGCTTTCCATAGACAAGTCAAGGCATTTAGCAGCTGCTGCCATGACCTCGATGCCCTGTGAGGACCCACTGTCTCCCTGAGCCCGTCCCAGAAGCCCCTTAGTGTAGGCACCATAACTCTCTGCCTGACGGTTTTTCCTGATCCCCATGGTGTGCTTAGCATCTGAGTCAGGCATGGGTAAAGTACCATGCAATGAACGATTCAGGAGGGGAGCAGGCCCCAGTCAGCGGCGATGGGGTCTTGCAGATGGGACAGTAAGGAGGCATCTTCCACATCATCTCCCACGGGACCAGGCAAGCCTGAGCCCTGAGTACCATGCCTGGTCACCTGGTCATTAGCATACCTGGTTCTGGCATCCCCTCACCCCACTTCCATCTTTCTTGAGTTCCCACTCTCTCCCCATAGCGCCTGTCGGGACCACTGCTCAGACTCACTGCTTGCACCCTGTCCTTGTTTCTGATCTGATTTTAAGGGGACTCACACTAAGACAGAGGATTTGTTCAGTGAAAATATTTCAGGGGACCACTATACATCTGGATTAAAATAAAGACTTTTTTTCACTCAGAAAAAAAAAACCAACTTCTCAGGTCAGGGTTTTGTGCAGGATAAAGATCTCAGGCTGTAGCCGAGCTACTCTTCAAATTCCTACTCCATGGCGTATTTTATCAGGGGGTCAGAATTGTCAGCATAAGACAGTGAGCGAGTGCTCAACACAGAGTCATTTTTAGGGATTTTTTGGTTTTTTGGTTTTAGTCAGGTCTCGCTCAGTCACCCAGGCTGGAGTGCCATGGCATGATCATGGCACACCACAGCCTCTATCTCTTGGGCTTCAGACCTCTGGAGTAACTGAGGTTACAGGTGTGTACCACCACATCTGATCAATTTTTTAATTTTTTGTAGAGATGAGGTCTCACTATGTTGCCCAGGCTGGTCTTGAACTCCTGGACTCCTCCCACCTAGGCCTCCCAAAGTGCTGGGATTACAGATGTGAGCCATCAGTTGCTTACAGATTTTTACCATCACCTTTGTTGAGATATAATTTGTATATAATAAATATACGTTAGTTTTATGAGCTTTGACAAATGCACACACCTGTGTAAACATGGCTCCAATGGAGACAACATTTCCACAGCCTCCCATAGTCCCTTCTCCCCTTTGCAGTCTCCACCCACCCCATCCCAGGCAAGCACCAATCCACTCTCTATAACTGTGGTTCAAGGAATGTAGATTTTAAACCATCAGAGTTTGAATGCCGTCTAATCGAGAACCACAGTGTTGGAAGGAAAAGGCTGCTTCACTCTGCATCATCTTTTATCACAATAATGAGTCATAAAGAGGAAGAGAAAGTCAGCTTCAGACCCAGTGGGTTTTCTCCCAACTCTCAGATGCGATGAGGTCAGAGGTGAGCAGGAAGGCAAATCAAAGACGAGGCTGGTCTGAAATTTGGAATGAGTGCTGGGAAATTTCCAGAAAAACAGATTTGAGACCCATCCACTAAATTAGAGAAAACACCTGCAACCGTAATTGGATCTTTCTTCTAACTTCTTGGAATCTTGACAGTCTTGTTGAGTTCCCGTCAACTCTTCAACCCTCATTCGGGTGAGCCCCAGGATGCCCAGGCCACGCAGGACACCAGATGCTCATAGAGCTAGTCAGTTGTTCAACAGATATTTATAGGGTTGTCCCCTAGGTACTGAGGACTGTCCCACACCCTGGGACAGACATGAACCTCTTCATGGAGAGCACGTCACAGGTAGATACATAATAACAAGTCATATGTACACAACTGAACCTGGAAAAAGTCTTTGCTGGAACGGGGTCAGGATGCAGAGGGTCGCTGGAGGAGAGCTGTCTGCAAAGGTTGTCTTTAGACTGGTTCTGAATGGCACAGAATGAGCTAGAATGGCACAGATGAGGGAAATGCATGGCAAACAAAGAACCATCTGTGCAAAAGCCAGAGGCTGCAACCATTTCCAGACCTGAGGGCAAGTTGTCTGACCCAGAGTGTGGAGGTGGGGAAGGCACAGAGAGAAGCTCGTATCCCAGGAGAGGGGTTAGAGTTCATATTGTATGGGTTGATTTCCTGTTTTCAAACGTTTACTCTGAGTGTTAAGGGGAAGGTTAGATTGCAGAGGAACCAGAAGCAGAAGCTGGAATTCATTAAGCCCCCCAAGGGAGACACGATGACAACCTAGGGCAGAGACATACCAGGAGACCAGCTCTAGAGCTACTTGAAGATGGAGCGAGCAGGATTTACTGACATCACAGAAAACTCTGAGATCACGCCCACATTTTGGCATAGAAGGCATCTGAGGTCTAGGAAGACATAATGGCAGAAACATACATGAGAAGTTCATCCATTTTACACGACATTTAAGGCTGGATGCGATCAGCCAGGAAGAGGTTTTAGAAGGAAGAGAAAAGGTGGCTTTCTGCATTTAGAAGACAAGGAGAGGTGGGGGCCACAAGGGAGGCCAGAAGGAGAGACCAGCAGGGTGGGAGCAAAACGAAGATATCATGAAAGTCAAAACACAAGTGTTTAAGAAATATTCATTTGGGAAATTTAGCTCCAGGAATGATGTTTGTGTTTACGAGAGGCCACCAGTCACCCGTGAGGGGTGCGACTCAGGTAGAGACAGCATTGAGCAACCTTGGTGGGAGCATGGTCTTGGGTGACTCCCAGCTGCCATCTTGTTGTTAACCTTATGGACCCTATGTTGCTTCGGTCCTGTTACTGTTTGGGTTTTCTGCTTTGCATCGTAGAACTCATGGTTCTACTTCAACCTGTGCTTACTTTCCTCCTTTCATTCCTTGTGTGTCTCTGGAGAAATGACAGGATTTGGCACAGTGATCACTCAACAATCCTTTCACTGGCTTCATGAACTCATGGTGTAGTGTTCAGGTTTAGTTTTTTAAAAAATCACGGGTCCCAGTGTGTGCACTTGTTGGGAGAAAAATCTCCTGGGTCAGCCAATAGTCATTCCTGTTTCGTTTTACATGTTTGCGCATAAGAAAACATCCCCTTATGCAGTCCAGAAACAAAGAAACATAGGAAGTCACAGGGGAATGCTTCTTGGAAACGAATCTGATTCAGACATGTGGCATCACTCCCAAGTCCTGAACTATCTTTCTCTTGCATTTGTATTTACCTCTCTAGAGCTAATTCTGTTCGGCATTTCCTTAAAGCCCATTTAGGCTAAATGATCAGTGTTGGTTAAGAACAGAATTTTGTGTTTCCTTTGGATTTCTTTCTTGTTTTGCTCTTGGGACATGCCCGTGGTAGCCATGGACTAGATAGTCAGGCTTGCCCAGGAGTCTCCCTGTCAGAACTCATTCTGCTTCTCCAGATTGTACTATTATCTTTCGAGGAGAAGCATATTTTGGGGGCTGCATTGAGTGAACTGTTTGCTTTGCTGACAGTCCTTTCACTAGTGACACAAGCCACGTAATGTCACCAGGGTGGAATGTACCCTTCAGCAAAACACTCAGCTTCATCTATGATTGAGCAACTTGGAAACAATTTTGCTGATAGGTTTCAGTCACAAAAATTAACAATACTAACATTTCCAGTGGTAGCCTCTACCGTTGTCTGTGGCTTGGCCTTTCTCAGGCACATGGGAGCCTCTTAGTTTCCTGGAATTCAGAGGCAACTGTGTCACCTTGAATCAGACAATGGAGGACACAAAGACTTTTCTCGCAGGTATTCTCCTGCTGTCCCCTAGAGGGTAGGGCACTGCAGGGCTGTGGTTGGCTGCTCCCTTCCCTTTGTTTCTATTCACAGAGTGTCACTTGCTATCCATGACCATGGATCAAGGACAGATTTGAAGATTTGTCACCTCACCTAACTGTCTACACAAAGATTACGCACCAACCTTCTGGTGCCCAAACCTCATGCCCTGTCTCAGTTTTACCCTCACTGACCTCTCTCTTCCTCCATGGACCCCTTCCTCCATCTACCTTGTCAAAGCTGATCTGTCTAGAGTCCCGCCAACAGTGCCCTTCACACCTCCCAAACATTCCCTTCTCAGTGGTATTCACTCTTGTGGCTTCTCTCTGACATTGCTTGGTTCCTTATTGGTGTGCCAGCCTTGGCCTCTCTTTAAAACCATTGTACAAAATTGTGAGACAAAAGTTATTTTAGTTTTTCAAAGGTACCTGGGCTCATATGCTCATTGCTGCACTGTTCACAGTAGCAAAATCATGAAGCCAACCTAAGTGCCACCAATGACTAACTGGGTAAAGAAAATGTGGTGTATATACACCATGGAATACTACACAGTCATAAAAAAGAATGAAATCATTTCCTTTGCAGCAACATGGATGGAGCTGGATACCATCATCCTAAGTGAATTGACTCAGAAACAGAAAACCAAACACAGCATGTTCTCACTCACAGGTGGGAGCTAAATGGCCACAAAGATGAAAATAACAGACACTGGGGACACCATAAGGGGGAAGGTGGGGGGTAGAGTTCAGAAATTACCTGTGGGATAGGTACAATGCTCACTATCTGGGGAATGGGACACCTGAGACCCAATCCCCACCACTCCACAATATGTCCATGGAACAAACATGCACATGAATCTAAAATAAAAATGGGGGGAAAAAAGCTGCCAGTGGGCCATATGCACTTGGATGTGTCCATTAATTTACTCGTTTACTTGCCCATTCATTTACTCAATAGCTATGGATGCTGACTGGTGAGGGTAGGGCCGGGGAGATACTTTGTAGTACATAAAACAGCACAACCTCTTTTCTTACCCACTGAGGCAGGATCTAAGACCACAGGTATATGCAGCTCAAAATGATCATCACAGAACTCAATGTCTTAGGCCATTAAACCCCCCCCCCCTTATGAACAGTACTCAGCACTCAGGCACCAATCCAACCAGTACATCCCTACCCTCTGACCACCCTGTTTTCCATCTCTGGAACTGACTTTTCTCCATCCTCCCTGTTTTTGCTGCCACTGCCTTAGGTTAAGCTGCTTGCCACCCTTGCCTGAATTGTGGTGACCACACTGCTTTACTCCTCTCTATGACGTACGGTTATTATCTCAGGGTAAAGTCCGGCTTCCTTAATCTGGCCTCTGGGTCTCCCAGGACCTGTCTCTGCCACCTCCCCAGTCTCTCGCCTGGACATTCTTCAACAAACCACCACAGTGGCCAAACTTTTGTTCATGTAGCTATAAGTAACACAGTAAAACAAAAGTTAGTTAACAACATACAGAGTTAAATAACAAAATAAAAGACATCATAGATACACACCTTTCAATGGGATTCCATTCAACCCAGAGGATAATGAGCCTCTTAGCACCCCACCCCTGTCACCCACCTCACAATTCCATCTCTCCCTGGTCATCTTAGAGCACACACCAACCATAAGCACTTCTTGAGAAAAATCCTGAAAACTCCAAGACAAGAGCCCTTTAAAATTCCACCTGCCACTCGCTCAGCAGTTAGACATTCATTTGACCTCACTTAGACATTCATTTGACCTCACTCCATTCTGAATTCTCTAGAGACCTCAAGCATTGATGGTTGTGTTTCATATGGTGTTGATTGTAGGTCTTTATGAAAACTTTCTCAAGATGTTGAGTAAGACTTCACTTCCTCCAAGAACCTGTCTCCTGACCGAGTGAAGGAGGCCTCGAATTCCTTCCCAATCAGTGTTCTGAGCTTGGCCGGCACAAGTAGAGCAAGAAAATGGACTTGCATTTCTTGGATCCTGGGTCACACACTGGGTTAGGAGCTCACAGCCTGTGGGGCCCCTCAGGGAGTTGTCATGAGGCATGCGGGGAAGCTTGCATCATGTTGTTGAGGAAGGGAGAGATGGAGAGGATAAATTATATGTTTGCAATCGACACTAGAGGGGCAGGACCCAGGGCAGAGTTCCAGAAACATCACCTCTCACTCAGCACTGGTGACAGGTTCACCCGTTCATGACTTGGCCTGTCGAGGTGCTGTTTTTCCCTTCATCAATCAAGACATCATTGCCTTGACCACGATACATCCAACCGTGACCGTGTATTATGTCTGTTAGTAGAATATTTTTGCTTTTTCCTTTCTGCTAGGTCATTCCCACCATCATGCAAATATCCTACATTGTCTCCTGTCCTGAGACATGCTTGTCTGAGACCTGCATTCCCCTCCAGGTGCCCCCTAATGCCTTGCTCCCCTTTAAAAGGAATCTTATTTTCTCTTGAGCATGCCCAAGTCAGAGGTATCTGAGCCAAGTCCAGCTCCCCTGATACCCGACCAATTACGTAACATCTCTGGAGCTCCAGGCACTATTTTAGATGCTGCACAAATGAGTTTTTTATGCCGATGACGCCCCTGCTGCTAAGCCCACGACCAGGACCCTGTCCCCACCTGCCTTGTTAGTGAGAGCAGGTGCACCGAATCACACCCTGCTCGTCAGCATGGCTTGGCCCTGGCTTCTAGTGTCTTCCTGCCCCTTCCCAACTGCCTGGTGGGTTTCTCGACTCCCACCACCATCAGCTTCTCTGTTCTGGCTGCTCTCATGCTCGGGTGCTGTTGTCCAGCCTCAGGACTTTGAAAGCCATCTCTACGTTAATCATTCATTCCCACAGCCCGTCCCTTGACTGCTGCTCGCCTTTGAACTCAGGACATGGTCACCTGGCTGACCACTTGGCCTCCACTCGAATGTCTACTGGACGTCTACACTTAATGTGTCCAAAGAGTGTCCCAGCTCCCTATCACCTTCCATCTTCTCTTCCTTGTCACCTTCTTGTTCTTTCCCTGGGCTACCTCAAAGTCCTGAGTCATCCCGACTCTTCTCTTTCTCACACCCCACATCCAACCCAACAGCAAAATGTATTGACTCTGTCTTCAAAACCTACCACAATCGGGCCACTGCTGCCATTGTCTGGGCCTCCATCACATTCTATCTGGGTTATAACCTCAATGGTCAACTGGTCCCCGGGTACCCCAACCTCACCCACCACATCTGTCCTCCACATGGAAGCCAGAGGCTCTCAGAGATGAGATCACTGCCAGGCATCTTCTCTGCCCAAATTTCCCCAAGGCATAATTCTGAATGGACACCACAGTCTGCAAAGTCAAGGGTAGGTCCTCAGGCTTGACTTCTTGCCTGTGTACCCTACTCACATGCTGCAGACACACAAAACCCTGCTGACTCCTCAGACATGCCAGACACCTCCCACCTGGGCATCCATGCCCCCCCGGCAAAGGCACACTTCCCCACAAATGTCCATGGAGGCCATACCCTTCCTCTTCAGGTCTTGGTGGAAACATCACCTTCTCAGGGCACTTTCTGACCATTTACGTACAATAACAACGCCTAGGTCCACCCACCAGCCCTCCAGATCACCTGTTCTTCTAGCCTTTTCTTCATAGCACATGTCTCCATCTAATTACACAACATGTGCTCCTTGTTTAACGGCTTCTTGACTGTGTTCTCAACCCCCCAACCAGGGTATGAACTCCGTGGAGTCAAGTCTCTGTGTCTCTGTGAGTACCTGATAGGTGCCTGTCCCAGAAAGGGGCCCAATCAGCACGTGTCCCGTGAGTTAGAAAGGACTGAGAAGTTCAAAAGAGGTCAGTCGCCATCACCTCTGTGCTGCCCAGGCCTCCATCCTGTCCTACCCGGGTTATGTCCACGATGGTCCTGGGAGCACCTCATCTCGTCCACTCACATCTGCCTGGGGACCAGTCAACCATTGAGGACATAGCTCAGATAGAACGTGATGGAGGCCCAGGCAGTGGCAGCAGTGCTTGATTCTGGTAGGTTATGAAGACAGAGTCAATACATTTTGCTGTTGGATTGAATGTGAGGTATGAGAAAGAGAAAAGCCAGGGATGACCCATGACTTTGATGTGGACCAGGGAAAGAATGAGAAGGCGACAATTAAGGAAGAGAAGATGGAAGGTGGCAGGGAGCCAGGACGTTCCCTTGGGCACATTAAGTGTAAATATCTGAAGGGGAGACAGGTGATCAGCCAGGTGCCCATGCCCTGAGTTCAAGTGAGCAGGGAACAGGCTGTGGAAGTTATTAACTTAAGGATGGTTTCCAAAGTCCCAAGGCTGGACAACAGCTCCTGAAGGCTCTTGGAGAGACAAGATTAAAGTAGGCACAGCTACTTGAATAACACTGTTTTGCTTACATAATTCTTATATTGTTTATTCTTGTTCAGACCTTTTCTAGCATATGATTGATAAAACCCTTGCTACATAATTTCGCCATGCTTTGTAACTTATAACTGCTTTGTTTTTTGTTTTTTGTTCTTTGCTTTTTTTGAGTTGGAGTCTCACTCTATCACCCTGGCTGGAGTGCAGTATCACACTCACAGCCACCCCAACGTCGATCTGCTGGGCTCTAGTGATCCTACCGCCTCAGCCTTCCAAGTAGCCAGAACTACAGGCGTGCGCTACCATGCCCAGCTAATTTGCTTTGTAGCTTTATGTGTAACTGGGATACTCCATCATGTGGGTCTATAACTGAATCTGACATTTCTTTTCTCTTATAAACAATGCAGACATCTATCTACATATGTATCCCACACATCTATAATTATGTTCTTAGGAGACATTCTTGGAAATGGAATTACTATTACTAGGTCAAAAGTGATCAACATTTATTTTCTCAGCAAAATGAAAAGTTCAATCAATACCAATTATTTGGGAGAAGTTTAAATTATGAGACATGTTCTCAAAGCAGTGAAGACATACCCTAATCTCCATTGCCGTCTGTAGTGTGATGTGATACCATAGAAATCAATATATAATAATATCTTATGTGAAGTCAGTAAGGTCACTATACAATCAAGTTTCTTCAACTCTAGGTCAAGGCAAAAATAAAATAAAATAAAATAATGCATTCATTTAGAAATAATTCCTACCTCATGAGCAGGAACAAATGAGAGTCAGGTCCATCTTCTAGCTCAGCTACTTTTTTGCCCTTGGCCACGGGAGACGATTATATGACTTCTCTGCATCTCAGTTGCCCTTAATTTAAATGATGAGTTTGGACTATCCAACCCAGGAACCGACGTTTTCCTTCAGCTCAGAGAGACTCTAAGTCTACTAAGATCCTTGGTTTTCAAAAGCACTTCGTTCTGTTTCTAATACAGCTAAGCATTCATTAACCCAGAAGTTCCACTTTTAGACTTTTACCCAAGAAAAATGAAAGCATATGCTCACAAGGAAGTTTGCCCAAGAATGTTCACTGTGGATGTGTTTACACAAGCTCCAGAGTGTGAGCCACCCAAATGTCTCTTGACAGGGTATATCCGTGAATGCATACTCAACAACAAAAATAACTGCCGGTGCATACAGCATGAGTAGACATCCTTGACACACAGAGTGGAGGAAGCCTACCACACTGTCTGACACAGTACATATGAAGTCATAGAACTGGCAAAGTGAATCTTGTGTTGCTAGAAGTTGGACCATGGTTGCCTCTGGTTGGGGCAGGGGCTGCTTGACTGGCAGAGTGCACAGGAAACCGTGTGCCACAATGCAAATATCTTATGTCAGGGATTTCTAAAAGAACTAGAAATATGGCCCAGCAAATCCCCTTCTGGGAAAACACCTGGAGGAACTCACATCTCTCTGCAAAAAGATACCTACCATGCATATTTATTGCAGCACTATTCACAATAGCAAAAACATGGAACCAACCATGCTGCCCATTGAAACTGGACTAGATGAAAAAATGTGGTACATATACACGATGGAATATTATGCAACCATAATGAAGGATAAATATATGGACTTCACAGCAACTTGGATGAATTTACAGTCTATAATACTTGGTGATCTATCACAGAAACAAAGAACAGAGACCCACATATTCTCACTCATAAGCAGACCCTGAAC
This sequence comes from Carlito syrichta, assembly GCF_000164805.1. NCBI lineage: Eukaryota > Metazoa > Chordata > Mammalia > Primates > Tarsiidae > Carlito > Carlito syrichta. Next base: position 179,847 of record NW_007248572.1, on the reverse strand, counting down.
ATTTACCATAATACTATAAGAAAGGGATTGGCACGCGGGTTCGAGACCCGCCTGGGCAGCGAGACCTCATCTCTACAATAAATCAAAAAATCAGCCGGGCGTGGTAGCGCATGCCTGTAATTCCAGCTACTTGGAAGGCTGAGGCGGAAGGATCGCCGGAGCCCAGCAGGCGAGGTTTACGGTGGCCGGGAGCGGCCACTGCACTCCAGTCTAGGTGACAGAGTGAGACTCCAACTCAAAAAAAAAAAAAAAAAAAACAAAAGAAAGGGATTGGCAGCAGAAGGATATTGCTGGAGTGGGGATGGGGACACAGCATCAATAAGGGTGCCTGATCTCAAACCAGGCAAAGTGGGAACCAAAGGGAGGCTCAAACTTTACCTGTACAATGACCATTTGCACACCTAGTCCTGAATTATACCCCACCTCTTAAAAATATATATATAAATTTTAAAAAGATTTAAATATCTTGTACAGAGCTGTGATTACACACAGGTGCACACACTGACCACATACATCAAATCAGACACCAAAGAGCTGTGTGCTGCCATGTGTATTAAAATCACAATCCATAGAGTATATATATTTTTAAAGTCCCACCCCATTCCCAAGCAATGAGTACAGTTGTTCAACTAGAGCGTGAGTCAGGCGCTTCAGAGCATGTTGCCTTCACTCTGAAGCACCTCTTTGGGGTGTCAGATGCACCGGGCATGAGAGCAGGGCTGCATGGTCCAAGACACAAGAGCGTCGGCCTCCAGTTCCTATCTGCGCCCTCCTCAGACCCTCCTGTGCTCTTGGGGAAGCATTCTTTCCTGTCTCACCACTCAGTACAGTCTTTTGCAGGTGTGTGTGTAGGAAGCAGACGCCACCTCAGGGCTGGAAATCAGAACCCTCAGGTGAGTGGTGGGGACTTTTTAAAGGAAATACCAGATGTGAGTCTAGAATGGATGTCATGGTGTTGTCCCCCAAAGTCCCTGCCTTGCTGTTGGCTCGCAGAAGCCCCGAAGTTGCCAATGCATTGTATCTCCATGTTACAAGTGCTAAGTGCTGAGATTCACAGCCAAGAACAATCCTTTCTGAGTAGGAGAAACACATGTTTCCCCACCAACAGCAAGACAAAGCCTATGACCTTTGGGGGGAAAGTCTGCACAGCTCTGTGATTATCTGGGCTTTTCCCCGCTGGGAAGGAGATGTGGAAACCAGAAATATAAACCCCAAGCAAATAAATACCAACCCGAGGAATTCAAGCGGCCCTGAATGTCCACGATGTGTCTGCATCCTTCTGCTGGGAGTTGCAAGGGCCACCTGGATGTGGGGCTGGGTGTTTCCACTGGTTCTGGGTCAGTGAGCAGGAGATGCCTGTCAGTGCCCCAGCAAACTGAGAAGGTGCCGTGCACCAGGAAATATGCACATCTGCACAGCACTGGGCTGGGGAAGGTTCTGGATGTGATTTGGTCCTCCCCATCAGTTCCGTCAGACCTCGAGCAGGGAAATGGCCCCATCAGGCCCCACTGCAGAGGCTGTTGATGTGGAGCTTTGAAACTCACATTTCAAGCCACATGATGTGGCTTTTGTTTCCCTTACAAATAATTATATGTGTTTTTGATTTTAAGGATGAAATTTATTCTCAGTTAACTAAACTTGAGAAGTAGAACAGATCAGACTTTTTTTTTTTAAAGTTCTTCATAACCTCATCACTCAGATATGACTTGAGTTAATGTTGATGTCTGACTTTCATACACAGCCACACCACACTTACCCACAAAACATGTTCTGAGGTATGTGTTGTAGGGGCTTTTTCTCCTTGTACACATGTCATAGAATGACTTGCACAGTCCTAGAGAGTATAGTCTACCATGCGCCTGGGCTATATGGTGTGGCCTTTTGATCCTGGCCTATGCACTTGCACAGCATCCTACTCTACTGAATACCATAGGCAGGTGTAACACACACCACTAAGCAATAGTCATTTTAATCTTATAGGACTACAGTTGTACATGTGATCTGTTGCTGACTGAAATGTTGTTATATGGTATGTGACTGTATGTGCAAATGTATAACATTACAAAAATGTCACAGTATTATTGTACTATGTTGTAGTTTATTTTTCTTTATAAATTTGTTAAGAGGGTGCATTTATCTGGCTTCCCAGCTGGGAGGGGGTAGCAGGTCGGGGCTTCTGTCTTGGGTGCTTATCCCTAGATGGCTTTCTCCCATGTAATGAGGATGGTGAAGTGCACAGTAAGTTTTTGAAGGAGAAATCTGCTGTCACTTCATTACCCATGAGTTCCTGCAATTAAAATTTTTTTTTTATTTTAAAATATCAAATCTAGCCTTTTCTATCAATTTATCCTGTGGGTGTGGTTTCATAGCAGATGATTGATTAACTTGCAATATGTTGTTATGGGATACGGGGCTCCTAATGAAAATCGTCTTTTTTGTTTGTTTTTTGAGTTAAGGCCTCATTCTGTTGCCTAGGCTGGAGTGCAGTGGCATGATCACGACTCACTGTAGCCTCAAACTCCTGGCCTCAGGCGATCCTTCCACTTCAGCCTCCCAAGTAGCTGGGAAAATAGGCACACACCACCATGCCTGTTTCTTTCAGGTTGGGCAGAAGGTGGGAGAGAAAACCATGACAGCCAGCCACCGTGTCCAGCCACCAACAGTACGTTAGCAAAACAAAACACAAGATCGCCCACCAGAGACCACATCCTCTGAGGATCAGGCACCCAAGGACACCAGCACAGCCTGGGGACCAGCCCCTCCCTGAGCCAGGCCAGTTGAAAGGCTGCTCAGACAGGTTAGGGTGGTAGATGGGCACTGTTGGTATCCCTGGTTGGTTCCATCCAGAAGTGCTAGGGAGACTTCTATGGAATTAGAATGTGCCCTCAAACAGCTGAGAACACTGTTCTAGATTTTCAGTAAAATATAAGGACAGTCAGGAGAGCTCAGGACTTCCAACCAAGGCTATAGATCCCCCCTGGTCACCTCACTGGCCAATGGCGGGCCCTGGTTGTGCCTACCTGCTAAAAAAGATGTAAATCAAGAAAACTAGTTGAAGGGTATAATACCAAAATGGAATTATTCAATGAAATACTCTTAACTAAAGTGCAGCCATTTTGACACTGCCAAATTCTATCCTGTTTTCTTAGCAAATCATCTAGCTCACCCTCTAATCACTAGCCAAGGACAGAAACTGTTTCTCAGAAGTAGCTACTGATCAGTGTTTTGTAGCTCCCTCCCCAGCTTGTTTTGTATTAATTAGCTTTTCTATTCCTAGTATTTGCCTTCAGCCATAAGAAAATCAAGTTAATCTAATCTATTGTGACCAGCCCTTCCAGACCTTTAAGACACAGACAGACCCCATCATCATGACAATAGTCATGTGACTAGCCCACACATCTCCCTGTTGTCCATCACCATGCCATCAGTACCTGTGCTTACCTGCTCCTTGTGATGACATAAAGCAGACCACCACTCAATCACCTTAACGACCTGCCCCATCCAAGGAAAGGTTTAAAAAGTATTCGACCTCAAGCAGCCACTGTCATTGCTTTTGTTAAGCTCTGGCCCGGCCACGCTGTTCTTTGGGCTATGGCTGGGCCATGCTTGTATTTCCCTAAGCTTTGGCTTCCTCTCCTACCTTGGGAAGGTGAATTCTTTCTTGCTCACTCTAGTCTACTTTCTAAATAAACTGTATCTTCCAATCTAATTTCTGTGCAATTCTTTGCATCTTACCCGCAGCACCAGCTCAGCACACTGGCACACTGGCCTAACAATTCTCTCAGACCTAACACTAGTTATGAAGTCAAACATGGTGCCTCATTTACCTGGCTTAATACATTTTCATAAAGGCAAAAGGAAAAATGCCTGTACATCCTTGGCCTTTGTATGACTGAAAATTGATGGAGTCTCAAAATGACTGAATGATTGCCTGAATCTGGTGCGTTCTTACAGGGAGATCTAAATAAGTGATAAAATTCAGATAAATAATCCTACGTATATTCATTCTAGTATATTTTTCTTGCATCCTCTTAGATTGCCAGTTATGTTTTGTATTAAAGACTTTTGCAGGAACTGTGCTCTTTGGACAGTAATACTGTAAGTCCCCTACATATGAACCTTCAAGTTGTGAGCTTTCAAAGATGCAAACATGCGTTCGCATGTCCAGTCATGCTAGTTAGTTACTGTGGAGTACATTGTCTTACTCAAGAAGACCTGACAGAATTGGAGGCCCAGAAAAAGGATGAAGAGAGACAAGAGGAAGAGGAAGTAACTGAGGAACTGAAGAGATTCACAATGCAGGAAAGGGCAAAGGAGTTTTCTTTATCTGAGAGGCACTGTTTTTCTGAGGCACAGGACCTGAATGTAGAATGGTGCACAAAGGTTGCAGCAGCCATTCAGAATGCAAAACAGTTTTGCCGTGACTTCTATGATGAGGAAAAAAGAGCTACTATCCAGACATCATGGAGTTGTTTTTTCAAGAGGGTGAATAGAATTGAATCCAGCAAGGAACCAGAACCTGTGCCCTCAATGTGGGCATGATGACATGGCAGCTTGCCCTCTGGCTCTTGTTGCTGATGATCCTTCCACTCTGCCATCTCCTACCTCCTTTCACTCCTACAGTCAGGAACTCTTCTTGCCTGGTCACTCGAAGCCAGTCCCTGGATGCCAGCTATTGTACTGGACTGAACTGTGCTTTTCAACATATTGCATTGTAAGATTAAAAATGTTTTCTTTATTTTTTGTGTTTTTTAATGTATTATTTGTGCGAAAAGTATTATAAACCTATTACAGTACAATACTATATAGCTGACTATGGTAGTTGTGTACCTAGGCTAATGTTGTTGGATTTATGAACAATTTGGACTTATGAATACACTCTTGGAACAGAACTGGTTCATATGTCAGGGACTTACTGTAATATGAAGCAGAAGATCTCAGCAGGGGGTAATTTTGGCTTCCAGAAGACACTTAGTGTCTGGAGTCATTTTTGGTCCTCACACCTGGGGACAGGAAACAGCTGTGGCTGGTGTCCCGTAGGCAGAGGCCAGAATGCTGCTGAGTGTCCTGCGATGCACAGATGCCCCACAGCTCAGAGTCATCTAGCCCCAAATGTCTGTATATGTCAAGGGTGAAAGCCCTGATTCAAAGAATTCAAAATGAAATCCAACTGGGTTAAACTGTTAATTACTAATCTTGAATTTATTTTTATCAAAATATAAGTTGAAAAGGGTTAAAGCATTTAATAATTAAAATTTTCCTAAAAAAGATATTTATCCTCAAAATAATCAACACTATCTACTAAAATTAAAAGAGTAAAATACAAATTATGATCAGCAAATATAAAAGTTATACATAACATTTTTAACAAATAAAAGCATTAGTATTCTATTTACTTATAAAGAAATATTTTCATGGAAACAACACTCTCAGCAAGCCCACCACTCACTGTCCACGTGGGCATAAGTGTGACTCCGTCCCCCATCACACAGACCCACACAGGCACACATTTAGGAGAGCAGTGGTTGTCTCACATGTGCGTCTTTCTCAGTTGCCAGGGCCGGTAGTTTTGAGAGCTGCACTCACCAGTGAACACCTCCAACTCTACACAGGGACATGATAAGAAGCAGCCTTGTTCCTGTGTAGACCGTTCCTGGTAATATTGGGAACCTTATTCACCCTACAACTCCTTTGGAGTCTCCCAGTCTGAGGCAGGGGACTCATAGTCTTGCCAGTTTATCCCTCCTTCCCCGAGCTCTCCCAATGGCCAGACCTTCCTTGCATCCAAGGAAGTGTCCCTCTCAGCACTGGCCAGAGCACTGCCCACACATTCACATGACATTTTGACACAGTCGCATTCTATGTTGCAGTCACAGGGCAAAAAAGCAGGAGAAGCATTCCCAAGGGCCTTGGTGGTGTCGGTCAGGAGAGTGGGTATGCAGATTGCAGGTTCTCTGAGCCCAGATCCCAAGGGACAGAGGCACCCTGTGTTCTTCAACATAGTGTCTTGTGTGGATGGGAAAAGTGGGTTTCCTGAGCATGTGCTGAAACCCCCTTGCCAGGGTGTGAGGGGGTGCTGCCCCAGGTGGCCCCTTCACTTCCACCTCTGCCCAAAGTACAAAGAAAATGGAATACACAGGGCCTCACTACATGTTCTACCAAGGAACTTCAACACTCTCAGACAGAACAGGGTTGGGGGAGCCAGAGGAATGTAGTTCTGGGTACAGGAGGTCAAGCACTGGTCCTGCCAGAGTTGCTGGTGCAAAACATGAACAAGATGACAAGAAAACTGTAGAGAAACACACTTGACTAAAAAGGAAAGGAATGGCATGGAAAGAGTATGTTCTTGAAGAAAACAAAGCTGGACATGTTCTGTTCTAGGGGGAATCTTCATGAGGATGTGAAGTCAATAAGACAAGCGTGCAAAGACTACCCGAGTGAATGACAGAATGGGATGTCCAGATAGATCAGAGTGGAAGAAGCAAGCTGGGGGCCACAAACATAACAAATATATTTGAGCCACAAGAACAAGTCTAGACGTAGCTGAACATCAAATTGCTCATCTAAAGAATTACTTGAGGTAAATTGCTTAAGCAGTTTTATTTTTGATACAGAGAAAACTCACCAAGAGATGAAGATAATCACATAACAATAGCCACGGAATATGAGGGAGATGGACTGTAAGCAGAGAGCCCAATATGTGGATTAGAGCAAGTAGCCAAACACATAACACAAGAAAAAAAAACACAGGGCAAAGGGCACAGTATGCTCCTGGAAAGTCTGATTTGGAAAATCATCACAACTGAAACCCAGCCTGGCTAAGTTCTTGCAAGAAAAGGAAGAGGAAATAAATCTACTGCATCCAGGTAGAGTTAATGAATGTTAAGGAAAAACAGGCTACTCTCCAGCTTCCCACTTTAAAACTCAGGATTGGAAGTTACTGGGGAGAGCTAACATGCACTACAAACTCACAGTGCATGAGGCACCATCTCCAGCTCTGCATAAGTGCAGAAACACATCGGTGATGTGGTTCCAGTCCACCACAAGAAAAGCAAATACCACAATCGAGTCACACAATTATTTTTTTGTTTCTCAGAGCTTATAAAATTATGTTTATACTATACTGTAGTCTATTGAGTATGCAATAACATTGTGTCTAAAAGAAAGTACATACTCTATTTTTTAAAAATACTTTATTATGCCGGGCTCGGTGACTCAGCCTGTAATCCCGCACCTTTGGGAGGCTGAAGTGAGTGGATTGCCTGAGCCCGCGGGTTCGAGACCCGCCTGGGTAGGCGAGACCTCATCTCTACAACAAATCAAAAAATTAGCCGGGCGTGGTAGCGCGCGCCTGTAGTTCCAGCTACTTGGAAGGCTGAGGCGGAAGGATCGCCAGAGCCCAGCAGGTCGAGGCTGTGGTGGCCGGGAGCAGCCACTGCACTCCAGTCTGGGCGACAGAGTGAGACTCCAACTCAAAAAAAAAATACTTTATTGCTAACATATGCTAGCAATCATTTATTAATTTAGCACCTTTGTTGAGTTGTAATCTTTCTGCTTCTGGAGGGCCTTGCCTCGGTTGATGGCTGCTGACTGATCGGGGGAAGGTTGGTGTTGCTGTGGTAATTTCTGAAAATAAGACAACAATGAAGTATTTCTCATTGAGAGACTCTTCCATTCAAGAAAGATTTCTCTGTCGCATGTGATATTGTTTGATAGCATTTTACTCACAGTAGAACTTTCAAAATTGAACTCCATTCTCTCAAACCTGGTCATTGCTTTATCAAGTATGTTTATGTAATAATCTAAATCTTTTGATGTAATTTCAAGAATGTTCATGGAGTCTCCACCAGGAATCTATTACATCTCAAGAAACCCCTTTCTCTGCTCTTCCACAGGAAGCAGCTCCTCATCTGTTCAAGATCCATAATGAGTATCTAGCAATTCAGTCCCACCTTCAGGCTCCACTTCTAATTCTGGTTCTCTTGCTATTTCCACCATGTCTGCAGTGACTTCCTCCACTGGACTTTGGAACCCTCAAAGTCATCTATGAGGGCTGGAGTCAACTTCTTCCAAACTCCTTTGAATGTGGATATTTTGACCCTCTCCCATGAATCATGAATGCTCCTTTTGTGTGTGTGTGTGAGTTGGAGTCTCACTGTGTTGCCCAGGCTGGAGTGCAGTGGCACGCTCACGGCCACCCCAGCGTTGACCTGCTGGGCTCCAGGATCCTTCCACCTCAGCCTTCCAAGTAGCTGGAACTACACGTGTGTGCTACCACGCCCGGCTAATTTTTTTATTTTGTTGTAGAGGCGAGGTCTCACCAAGGTGCTTGGGCTGGTCTCGAACCCTCGGGCTCAGGCAATTCACTCACTTCAGTCTCCCAAAGTGCTGGGATTACAGATGAATGCTCTTAATGGTTTTTAGAATAATGAATCCTTTCCAGAATGTCTTCAATTGATTTTGCCTAGATTCATCAAGGATATTACTACACTTGTCTTGCAAAATGTATTTCTTAAACAATAAGACTTTGAAGTCCAAATTATTCCTTGATCCATGGCTGCAGAATGGATGCTGTGTTAGCAGGCAAGAAAGCAACATTCATCTTCCTCGTACCTCTCCATCAGAGTTCCTGGGTGATCAAGAGCATTGTCAATGAGCAGTAATTGTTTGAAAGAAATCTTTTTTTCTAAGCAATAGGCCTGAACAGTGAACTTCAAATATTCTGTAAAACATGTTGTAAGCAGATGTGCTGTCATCCAGGATTTGCTGTTCATTTCTAGAGCACAGGCAGAGTAGATTTAGCACAGTTCTTAAGGGCCGTAGGATTTTTGGAATAGTAAATGAGTGTTGGCTCCAACTTAAAGTCACCAGGCACATTAGCGTCTAACAAGAAAGCCAGTCTGTCTTCTGAAGCCAGACATTGACTTCTCCCCTCTAGTAATAACAGTCCTAGATGGCATCTTCTTTCACTAGAAGGCATTTTTGTCTACATTGAAAATCGGTTGTTTGTGTCCATCAGTGACCTCAGCTAGATCTCCTGGAGAACTTCCTGCAGTTTCTCCATCTGTCTTAGCTGCTTCACTGGCACTTTGATGCTATGGAGACAGCTTCTCTCCTTGAACCTCATGAACCATCCTCTGTCAGCTTCCACAGTTTGTTCTGCAACTTCCTTACCTCTCTTGGCCTTCACAGACTTGAAGGGAGTTGGGGCCTTGCTCTGGGTTAAGCTTTGGTTTAAGGGAAGGTTGTGTGTGGTGTTAGTTTGTATCCAGACCACTCACAAGTTTTTGTTTTTTAATAAGGTTGTTTCACTTCCTTACCATCTGTGTGTTCACAGCAGCTGCTAACACAGTTCATTTATCTCAAGAATATTGCCTCTGTGTTCACAACTTGACTATTTGGTGCAAGAGAACTAGCTTTCGGCACTTCCTTGCCAAGCTTAGCCATCTGAAGTGAGAATTGTGGATCTTCTTTTCACTTGAACACTTAGAAGTCATTGTAGGATTACTGATATGCCCAGTTTTAATGTGACCCACTGCAGTGACTCTAAAAGTCCTATAAACTTCATTTGCAGGTTCTTTGCATTGCTCACTCCAAGAAAGAGTCTGGGTTCCCTCCCCTTGATGCAGGCTGTACTTGGTAACTCATTTCTAGTGAAAACAAGTGGCAGAAATGATGCTATGTGATTTCCCAGGCTAGATCATGAAAGGGTGCCTTCTCTACCTGGCTCACCTCCTCTCTCTCTCTCTCTCCCCCCCTTCTCCTCCCTCTCTCTCTCCCCCCTCCTTCTCTCTCCTCTCACTCTCTCTCTCTCCTTGTCTCTCCTCTTCTCCGCCCCTTTCTCCTTCTCCTCTCTCTTTCCTTCTCCTCTCTCTCTTTCTCTCCTCCCTCTCTTCTCTTCCCCCCCTCTTTTCTTTCTCTCTCCTCCCTCCCTCCTTCCCTTTCTCTCCCCTTCCATCCTCCCCCCCCCTTTCGCTCCCTCCCTTCCCCCATTCTGTCTTTTTGCTGTCCCTTGGACACTAACCCCATTATGTTAGGAAACCCAGGCTACAGGGAGGCCCTGTGTGGGGTCTCAGTCAACAGCCTCACTGTGTCTTCAGTGAACACAAGCCTCAACCCCGAGACATGCATGAATGAGCCTTCTGATGATTTAGGGCTCCAGCTTTCCAGTCAAGTCTCTAAAGATTATAGAGCAGAGAAAAGTTATCCCCATTGTGCCCCTGTCTGGATTCCTCACAAGCAGAAGCATCAAGAATAATAAATGATTATGGTCGTTTTAAGTCATTAATTTTAGGGAAGTTTGTTATGTAGCAAAAGATAATTAATAGAGCTACTGCATTGTTTTAAGTCAATTTGGATAAATTGCTTAAAGTTATAAAGAACTAAAATAAATGTGCAAATGACAAAACAAAACAAAACAAAAAAACCAACACAGGAGGAAGTACAGGACTGAGGAAACCAGAGTGACACCTTCATTTTCTTTTACAAGTTGGAGTCAGCTGATACCATCTAAGGTTGATAAATCAAGGCACAAAGTTTTGCAGTATATTCTGTGAAAAACAAGCATTCTACAGTTCAAAAACCAGAAAGTAAATATTACAGCACCGAAATAGAAACTATAGGAACCAAGTACAGCTATGAATGTCAATGCAGAAATCATAAATTAAATAACAGGACATTTTATCATTGGCAAACTAAGAAAACAATGCACTTAGGACAAGTATTGTAGTAAGTTACTCCGTGTCAGAAAACCTCTTAGCCTACAGCACCACAGGAATGAGGCAAAGAAAACCATCGGTAAAATTTGGGAAAATCTGATCATATTCCTCAGATCTCCCCACTCTTCTTCCTCTAACACATATTCTAGATAATAAAAGATTCTACCATAATAAAAATAGCAGTGTGGATTGAATTTTATTATCACCTTGGAGTGGAGCAGGCCTTTTCAAGAAAATCATGTCTACAAAGCATTGAAGAAATAATTGGTAAATATGATTACTTAAAGTTAAATCATTAACAAATTCAGAAGACAAATAAACTGAGAAAAAGAATCATACTACATAAAGGTTTTATGCTATTAATTTGTGGAAAGCTCATACAACTCAATAAGAAAAGTTATAACACCTCCTAAAGAAAAAACGAATAGTGGATATATAAATTATTCACAAGAAATACACATGGCTTATAAAAATTAAAAGAGGCTCCATCTCACTCGTGGTTTCAGGAAGGCTAATGACAGCCTTCATGAAATGCCCTTTTCTGCTGCTGAGCTTGCCAGACGTCCAGTCATCCCAAGACCTGAGGAAGAAAGATGCTGCCAACGGTGGTGGTGGGGCGTGAGGTAGGGTGGGGGGAGATGCCAGTGTGTCTCTCTGTCAATTTGACAGCGTTATCAAGATGATAAACGCACATGCCTCTGGCCACACTAACATTCCCATGACTGTCTGGCCAGTCTGTGGCCCATTTGTTTTGCATGACAGTTTAAGAGAAATCTTTGCCCCGGCAGGGTGACAGGATCCCAGGTTATTCCCAGTTCCTAATCGTGACATCATTCTCATTCTGGGAGCCAAGACTTCGTAAAACACAAAGCAGCTTGTGGGATTTGATCAGTCTTTGCTACTTTGCTGTTTCTTTTCATTTATTTGGTAGAGACAATGTTAAACCTTGTGAGCCAGCATGATCAAGGTCAGAAATCTTTACAGCATCAAGGTCAAGGCAGGTTCGATCATGTGAAGAGGTTTTTTTTGCTGTTGCTTATTTTTTTAATGAAATATTTTTTAAAATTAGCTGTGTCTTTTCTCAAAGAATCTGTCTACATAGCCAAAGTGATTTTAAAAGCAGTAGTAGCCCAAAGATGGTTGGGAAGATGAATTGTTGGAGGGCTTTCTAGGATTCTTCTGTTTATTTCAGCAGGGTATGTAGATCTTAGGTCTGCCTCTGAAATCAGAGTCACAAGGAGGCAAGCATCAGCATGAGTATCTGAGACCTTCACCTGTTTTTCTACAGGGATTGGTCCTAATGACACAGTAAAATCACTCTGGCCCTGGCATGCTGTGGCTGTTTCCCTCCAAAATTCGTGCTGAAGCTGATCCCCAGTGCAATCATATGAAGAGATAGGGAATGTATGAGCTAATTAGAAGGAGGTGGGATTAGTGTCCTTGTAGCCGGGCTTGAGGGAGCCTGCCTGACACTTTTTAACCTCTTTAACCTCCTACTGTGTGAGGACCCAGAGAGAAGGCGCCATCTTGGAAGGAGAGAGCAAGCCTTTAAAAGACATTGAATCTGTGGGGCCTTGATTTTGGCCTTCCCACCACCAGAATGGTGAGGAATAAATGTCCCTTATTTCTAAATTACCTTGTCTAAGGTATTTTGTTAGAGCAGCGGGAATGGACTGAGCAACCTTCTAAAAAGAGAGAGCATCTATCTATCTCCCTATGAGACCCTGCTGAAAAGCATTCTTTCCTCTGATGTGAAGTGGCTAGACCAAGGCCATGCCCAGGTCAGCTGCCACCTCCAAGGCATTGGAGAAGGTCGACCATCAGAGAGTCAGAGAGGTCAAACTACCCACAGTCGTGGTGAAACACACAGGTTCAGCCTGGAACCACTACTACTGGAAGCTGTGGAAGATGCTCCATTGACATTGGCGTTTGCAACTTCTTTCCAAGGAGGATTGGAAGGGGGATAGGACAATCACTGACCACATTTTCTAAAAAGTATTTCCTTAAAGTTAAACTGTATTTCTGTAATGCAGCATAATTATGAGAGGCTGTACTAAGGATGAAATGGGCAGTCTGGAGTGTGGTTTGCAGACTGCGTGATGGTGACATTCCCTTCTTCACATGGCTGCAAGAGTCCTGGCCTCACCTTCTGCCACATTCACATCCACACAGTGCAGTCTATTCCTCTGCAACTTCACATCTCCTGTCTATTACCACTGAAGCTCCCACAGCCCTAGATGCTAGGGGGTGACTTTGCATGGTAGAAAGGGTCTCCTTCTCTATGATGACCTTTCTGGTCACTCTTATTCTCAGCAACCATACCTGATTCTCTGCTTGAATAGATATTTGTTGCCAACTCAGCCTCAGGCCAGTTGTGCGAGTTATCCAAGCTTTGTTTTGTCTCTGAACATGGGATAAAGCCGCAGCTATTATGAAAGAAGGCCCAAGCAACTGGTAACTGTTCCATAAAGGAGAGCTTTTTTAATTCATGGTGCCTCACATTGTTGGGTTGTGCTTTAACTTTCTGCATGTGACTGGCTTCTTTCCCCAGGAGACTGAATTATTTGAACTGATATGGAGTGTAATCCTTTTTTTTAAAAGACAGATTGACCGGACAAGACACTCTATTCTTCCCTGTATTCCTGACTAGAGAGATTTCCCTGCACTATTGGATGAAAGGGAACTCAGGTGTTTGGTTGTCTTCATCAATCAAGGGTCTTCAAATGGTGAGACTATAAGTCAGAGAGCCAGAACTGGGAAACTCGGTGCCCCCAGGAGCCTCTGATCTTGGTGTGGCAGGTGTTACAGTGATGGGTCCTGAAACATCATGCCTCCTGGCATCCTCTCCTGCTCCAGCTCTGGGCATGGCCACACCAATTGCTCTGGTCAAGAGTACATAATAAGCTGGTGCAGGTAAGCTCATACCCTGGGGCTTGGGTGCTTGGGCTGCCACCACCAGCAACTGAATCCAGCCTCATGAACCCCAGAGGAAGACCAGCAGAAGCCCCACCCCACTGCCACAGCAGGGAAGGAGAAAAGGGTGCCATTGCTGAAAGCCACCTGCGTTAACTTGTTACACAGCGATACCGACTGACTGCTGAGCTTGGCTCCTTGCAGGCAGTCTGACTGTTTGTTTGGAGGCACGGTGGCTGTCAGCTCTGGAGCTTGGACACTCTTCTCTGCAAGCTGGTAGAAGAATCCTAGAGATGGTTTCTTGTGGCTCTTACTCGAGCCCAAGTGTATCCAGGGCTATTCTCTAGGGCCGGGGAGACTGGTTTCAGGTTCTTACCCCTAAGGTCAGGGAATGAGCTCTCCAGAGGAAGAAAGCACGGGTGGAGAGGAGCTTGGCAGGAAACACACACCCGCCACAGGCCCCACCCCCACTCCCCAGTGAGCTGCTTCTTTGGCATCTGGTAGGACAGGATGAGGCTGTGCATAGACTGTCTTATCAGCACTTATGCCATTCGCATTCTCCTCCACTGGGAAAGTGTACGTCTCTGCCCCTCCCCTGCTTAAGATGAGACAAGACCTTGCTGCCTTCCCTCAGCTTGGTGGATGCTCTGTCCTCTCTGGGGCCCCTGAGGATCTGAGAAGACTCTTCCTCTGGGTCACCTGGGAGCTAAGGGAAAACCACTGGTTGTTCATTTCTCTAGCAACCTCCTCCCAGAGTCCTTCTCCCTCTGAGCCTCTCCTAGTGCCCAGACTCTGTCTAAGCCCTGTGCATGCACCTTTAAAAAAGATACTTGCTTTAGGCATCTGTGAACTTCGCAGCTGATAGAGTAAGTGAATTGTCCAGCTGTTGGTCATCTGCCAACTAGTCCCAGCTGAAAGGATGAAAATGTAGAATGTCTCATCCTCCTCTTTTACCTGCCCATGTAAACAGCGTCTGGTGCCCAAACCAAGCTGAACTTTATTGAAAACCCCTTGGTACTGCACATAAGCTTTGCTTCCATCCTCATGCTTGATTCTCTCTCAAGAGTGCATATTCCGTGGATTTAGATGAGTATTATCATCAATCCCTTATTAAATTAGTCCTATTATTATTATGTTTTAAATAGCAGGGTATTTAAAAATTTTAATACAAATTCCCGAATTAAAATACAAGATTGTTTATCAAGCAAAGGAAATGGGACACAGAGTCAAGTGTCCAACTGATAGGAGCAGAGCTTGCTGGGACTGTTGGGTACCTCCAACAGAGACTCGAGTTGAGAGCATGCAATGGGCAGCCTATTTGGAGGTGACCCCAAGGAACATGTGTGGGGGAGGGGAAGTGAGACAGGGAAGTGATGGCAGACAACAAGGGAGGCATTCATAGACTCTGTGGGCAGCTGGGTCCCATCCCTCGAGGGCTCCTGGGCGAGGTGTAGCACACATGCACCAGGGCTGCCCCTCCCTGGGCAAGGAGGCAAACAGGAGTCGACTCTCCCCACTCTCCTGGATTATGGGCTCCTCTCGGGAGCGTCTTCAACTGTCCTGCACGAGGACCAAGCCCACTCCCACGCCAGAGGAAGTCTTCAAGCAAGGAGCTTCACCCAAGTGCATCCAAGATGCCTGGGGTGCATATGGGGCAGTGCGTGCTCCAAGGACAGACATAAGCGCACAGGCCTGGGCTGGAGGGCCCAATCCATCCTGCTGTGTATTCCCCGGACATGGTCATCTTTCCTTTTCTTTTTCCTTTTCTTTGTTATATTGTATGTGAGTATATATGCATGTGCAAGTGTGTGTGTTTGTGGATTCCTGTCCGTGTGTGTGTGTGTCAGTGTAGACATATGTGTGTGTGTTTGTGTCTGCCTGTGCCTGTGTGTGCTGTATATATGTGTGTCTGTAGGTGTTTGTCTTTATGTGTGTATCTCGGTATGTGTGTTTCTTTTGGTGTATTTGTCTCTCTGCCCGTGTGTGTGTGTATGTATGTCTGTATGTGTGTCTGTGTGTGTACATGTGTCTGTGTGTGTCTATGTGTCTGTCTGTGTGTTTATGCATCTTTCTGTATGTGTGTGTCTGCCTATGTGCCTGTGTGTATATCTGTACATCTGTCTGTATATCTATGTGTATGTCTATGTCTGTGCCTGTGTATGTGGTTGTATGTCTTTGTGTCTATGTATATATGTCTGTGTGTCTGTTTTCTGTCTGTGTATCTATGTGTGTGTTTATGTGTGTGTCTGCCTGTCTATGTGCCTATCTGTATGTATGTGTCTGTTTGTGTGTCTATCTGTATGTCTGTATGTTTTTGTCTGTCTGTATATCAGCATGTGTGTCTGTCTGTCTCTAAGTCTGCTTGTGTGTGTCTGTATGTCTTTGTGCCTGTATATCTATATGTGTGTTTATGAGTGTGTCTATGTGTCTGTATGTCTATCTGTGTGTGTCTGTGTGTGTGTGTCTGTCTATGTGTGTGTCTGTATGTCTGTATGTCTATGTTTCTGTCTGTGTGTCTGTATGTGTGTGCCTGTGTGTTTGTACGTTTTGTACATGTGTATGTATTTACATTTTTCACCACACTAGCAATCATGTAAAACACAACCTAACACAATTTTTGGACAATGACATGTAAGTGACTCTGAGGTGAGTGTGTCTGTGGCTATCTAGACTACAAGCTGGCAACGTCTTCTGTGAAAGGCCAGCTAGTAGATACTTCAGGTGTTTGGGCCACATAGTCCCTGCTGTGATGCTTACTCTGCCATTGTGGTGAAAAGACAGAGACAGACACATGCCTGTGGGTATGACCGGAGTCACCTATGGTCTTGCCAGCTGTGGTCCACATATGAGCCATGCATGTGGTCTGATTTAATTTCTTTCCCCAGCTGAGTCTTTCTCCACCACCGTGTTTCCCTGAAAGAAGTCACCCTCGGGATCTGGACACCAGACTCCAGTTCTCAAAGGGGTAGCTCTCCCAGGTCTCACCAGCATGGTGCTGTCTACCAAACACAGGTTCAGGTGTGCACTCCTTGTCTTTCTCATGCAGATGGAGCTTGTCTTTAATATTATCTCAGGCAGAACTGATTTTTCTCTTTCCCTCAACATGATGACTCCCTCAGAGTCATCATGTTTCTCCTTCCCTTTATTTGACTGTTTATTTACAAATGTCACACATCTTTATCTTTGATATCCTCTCTCTTTTCAAGTCATTCTCTTCTCTGTACAAACAAAACATGCAACAAACAAACCATTCAACTGGGACTGAGTGGAGTTGCCTACAAGCCTGCCAGGCTCTATTCCAAGTTGGATGGATGTGGACGAAAGGTGTGAGCCCCAAAGCCAAATTCCCCTTCCTCTTCCTCCTCTTCCTTACCTGAGCTTCTTGCAGGGAAAGAGAAATGTTCCCTGACTAACCACAAGGGATGATCCCACTCAGACTTCTACATACCTAAGAAGGTTTTCTCTGGCCAAGGACCGGGGGCCTGACTTTGTTTTCAAAGTTTGGATTTTTGCACAACATGGAGGCAAAGAACAAAATTCTGCCCCGGTTGCACCTGGACAGAGGCCACTGCTGAGATATTCCAGCTGGAGCACAAGCAGACTGTATTTCAAGCCGGTAATGTGAAGTTCGCAACCACAAAGTTTTAGGAATTCACACGTGTGATTTTCAAAACACAAATTGTACTGAGTTTTAAAATCAGATTTATGCTGAACCATACTTGGGACATGGAGTGACCTATTATGGTGCACGCCCTGAACTCTGGATAGTGATGGTTACTGGGGGACAGGAGTTCCAGCCCTGAAGCAGCTCCAGTGCATTGTGAGCTTATTTTCAGAGGTGAGAGACTCATTTGTTCACCTTGGGAACAATCACCAACACGAAACCTGTCTCAAGGGAGCTCGAAACCTGAAGGAAGATGGCCAGCAAAATGAGACGTGGACTCCACGACAGCAGCAAAATGTCATGGTGTGGATGGCACCAGCCAGCCGGTATTTGCTTTCCCATTCTCCGTTCCCCTCACCCCCACCCA
>NW_007248572.1:116715-162012 GCF_000164805.1 Carlito syrichta | reverse complement strand
CCCCCACCCCCACCCCCACTGCATGGGTCTGTTTGCCAGAAATCCATCTGAATGGCTCTGAACTCATCTTGGCTCCAGCTCCCACCACCCTTTCTTGTTCTCACTGAGATGGGTTTGCGGCTCACCCATTAAAAGTTTGCTCCCATACTCTCGTCTTGTAAGTATGCTGGTTTTTACAGTTTGGAGTTGCAGCTAGGGCTCCCCATCAGGAGCAAGTCCTTAGTCCATCAGAGCAGAGTAGGTGAGTGTGGGCACCTATGATGCCCCATGACCCCCAAGCAGTCTGACCAGACCCCAGGGAGCATCCCGGATTCATAGTAACACTATTGTGGTCACCTGCTGCTATCAATAAATACCCTCAGACTCAGCAATTTAGAACAACCACTTTATTTTGCCTGTAATTTGGGGGTTGGAGAATCGGGAAGGGCTTGACCAGGAAGTTCTCACTTGGAGTTTCTTGAGTGGTTATGATGGGATCCCTGCTGGAGCTCTTGTTCTCCAAAGGCTCTTCTGAGCTGGACGTCCAGGGTGGTTCCCTGGGCTGGTAGTGATGCTAGCTGATAACTGGAGCTCATTGCAGCCACTGACCAGAGCACTGCACACCTGTGGGTGACTCTTCCTGTGGCAGGCTTCTCATAGCATGAGGGCTGGCTCCACATGGGGCACCTCCAGAGGCATGTCCAAACTGCCAGCCTTCCCAGAGAACAAGGCTGAGCTACAAGATGTCTCCCTTGGCCTTGGCCTTGACCTTGGCCTTGGAAGCTACGCAGTATCATTTATGCCACAAATGACTCAATAAGGCCCAGCAGGGTCAAGGGGAGGGGACAGAACCCCACCTCAGAGTCAAGAGGAGGGGATATAGACTTAACCTTTCCGTGGAGGAATGTCAAATAATTTGCACATTCTTACCATGGAATACCACGCAGCCATAAGAAAGCATGAAACCATGTCCTTTGCAGCAAAAGGGAAATGAACTGACTCAGAAACAGGAAACAAAACTCTGCATGTTCACACTCATATGTGGGAACTAAATGGCCACAAAAATGAAAATACTAGACATTGGGGACACTAATGAGGGGGATAGGTGAGAGGAAAACTAGTTCAGAAATTACCTATAGGGTACAGGTAATCACTCTGGGTAATGGGCCACCTGAGATCCAACCCCCATCACTTTATGATACGTCTGTGTAACAAACATGCTTGTCTAACCCCTGAATCTAAAATAAAGATTAAAACAACGAGAAGAAGAATTTTCAGTCTTCCATCCACAGGACCAGAGGTCCTGCTGCAGCCTGTGTGGACGGTGAAAGTCAATCTGAATTGGCCATGCCAGGTACTGGGTGAGGCCCCTCTGAAGGGGGAGGGAGGTGTACCTGCCCACAGGAATGAGGAATGAGAAGGTTTGGAGCACAGAGATATAAGCGCCAGACCTAGTTATTCCATTAACTGTCTATGTGGCCTCAAACAAGTGATTGAACTTCTTTGATTTACAGTGTCTTCATCTGTAAAGATGGGGTTGATATCATTCTTGCAGTTGGCCGTGGAAATTAGATGGGATTCAATGAGAAAATGCAGGGACTCAGGCTTTCTGCAGAGCAGCACTTGACATGCCATCCTGGGTCAATCATGTCATCCTGATGGACTAGGGACTGTCACGGAGCAGGACATGGAAGGGACCATGTTGCTGGCTGGAGACAATGCACTTACTGTGCTGGGGACATGAGTGAGAGTATCCCCATCCACTGTCCCACTCTTTCCTCCCTCAACCCCCCTTTCCCTCATTTGCCTTCATGCTTTTGCTGTCTTGAATATGCCCACCTCCAGGTCTCAGGCTGGCATATTTCCACCTACTTCCCACCTGCTTCCCCTGGAAAGGTCCGGGACACCCATTCCTCAGTCTTTTCTTGTGGCTTTCCAAGCAGGCCCCCAGTCTGGGCCAGTGCCATCAACTCACTCCTTGCTGTGCTGTCTCCATGGGCTTGGGGTGGGCTCTGGTTCTGTGGCAGCAGAAGACTCTGGGTGTTCTCACCTGGGTTTGTCCCCCACCTGGGAGCCATGCTGAGCTCAGGAGCTGCAGGGGAAATGACTACTGCTCCAGCACTAGCGTCTTTCTCCCTGGGTACAACAGCTCTTTCTACTTCTTTTGAGAGTGACTGTGACACCACCATGTTAAGAATGTGGTCCCACTTATGAGTGAGGACATGTGGTACTCAGTTCTTTGTTTTTGTGATAGATCATTAAGTATAATGGTATCCAACTCCAATCAATTTGCTGTGCTGTCCGTGATTCCATCCTTCTTTATGGTTGTGTAATATTCCATCATGTACATGTACCACATTTTCTTTAACCAGTCTGCTTTGGGTGGGCAGTAGGGTTGGTTCCATATTTTGGCTATTGGGAATAGTGCTCATAAGTGGGACATGAATATTAGCCACAATAGCACAAGGGAGAGATTGGCATCGTGGGACACTACTGGGGGTGGGGAGCAGGGCATGTGATAGCATAAAGAGGTCCTGGTCCTAAACCAGGGGAAGTGAGGACCGGTTGGAGGCCCAAACTTCACCTGCACGTAGACCACTTTTGCACCTAACCCTGACTTACAATCCACATCTTTATAATAAGATAAAGTGGGGAAAAAAAAAGAATTTGGTCCCCCAACTACCTGGGTAATTCCTTAACCATCCAACATCGGTCTCCTCATCCCAGTAATGGATTCTCCCACCCTGGCTTTCTCCCTGATTGAGGACAGAGGGCTTGTGTCTCCCCCTCCCCACCAGGACATGAAACAAGCCATCTCCCACGTTCCAGGCAGTCCTGCTCCCACCACATCACATCCCACCGTGTCCCTACAGCCTCTTCTAGTTTAACCATGGCTTAAGAGTCGTGAGTTGTCTGAGACCAAAACAAACACCTTGTGTTTAGACAGCTGGGAGTCAGGCCTCGTTTTGGGGACCATATTAAGTCCACCATCAAGGCTGGGGCTCAGGAGAGTCCGGGGCCCAGGAGAGTCCGGGGCCCAGGAACTCAGAGGGACCTGATGTCAGCTTGGCCAAATCACAGGCCTACCTGCCCCAGGCACATGCCTGCCTTTGTAAAAATGACCTGCAACTCACCGCATTATTAAGCCCATCAATTTTGTTTCGCTTGTGTCTTTTTTCCAAAAATAGGCCTGAGGCAGAACATCTGTCAACAACTGTTCTACAGCCTGAATCTTCACTTAGTCATAGCAAACCCTTTCAGAATACGAGCCTTTCTTTTCTTCCTTTTCTTTCTTTTTTCCTTTTCTTTCTTTCTTTCTTTCTTTCTTTCTCTTTCTTTCTTTCTCTTTCTATCTTTCTTTCTCTTCCTTTCTTTCTTTCTCTTTCTTTTCTCTCTCTCTCTTTCTTTCCTTCTTTCTTCCTTTTTTTCTCTCTCTTTTCTTTCTTTCTCCTTCCTTCTTTCCTTCCTTTTTTCTTCTTTCCTCTTTCCTTTCTTGTTTCTTCCTTATTTCCTCTCCCTCCCTCCTTCCTTTCTCCTTCCTTCTTTTCTTTTTACTTCTTTCCTCCCCTTTTATTTTTTCACTTCCCCACTGTCCTCTGCATCTGGCTGAATCTCAAACTATACTCTCCTAAGGGTCTCTACAAATCTCAGCTTCTGGGTTGACCCTGTACACATCTCTGACCACATTGTGGGAGCCAGGACCACATATCAGCTTTGAACTGCAGAGCCTCTCCTGCCAGTGCCAAACCAGACCTATGGACGCCAATGACAGATCCTTTGGGAGTCTCCCTCTCATGCTTGGAGAGGGCACCCCATTAATGGGGAAGGAAGCCCATCCACGACCCTCAGCTTCTGCATCCCCAAGGCATATATGGTTACATCTGCTTCAAAGGTGAGAGAGACTGGGTGGCTCCTCCAAGGACACCTGGGGAAGTGGCCACATCAGCTGTGTGCCGTGTCCCATGTGAACTCTCAGGGAACATCTCAGTGCCTCATACCAGCAGCCTGTGGTGGGACGGACAGTGATGGCAGTCCTTCTCTGGGGCCACATGCCTCATCTTCTCAGTCTAACTTCCTCAAGGTGCCCGATCCAGCCCCTGGACAGAACCAGGAGCAGTTTCCTTCTGCTTCTGCCACACTCCATGAGCCTTGATGCCTTACAGGAATCCGGGCGGCCCTGGTCCAGTGGGAGGCATGGAACCCCCTTGAGAATCACAGGGGAATGAACCCTGAAGGTCCCTTCCTGAGCCCACAGCTCTGCTTCCCGCAGCCTTTCAACGGCACACAGGCAACCCAGGGCACTTCAGGGACCTCCACACCTCATGTGATGGTCAAGGGCAGAGGCACCAGGAGGCACAGGTGATGCAGAGAGACACCCATGAAGACACAGGCCTCATGCCGGAGGGTCTGCAAGCCCAGGAAGGTGGCCTTGGCCCTGACGCCAGAGCAGGCACAGCGAGCCCCGCAGGACAGCCTCATCTGTGAATTTCGGTATAGAGATGATGGGTTCGGGGCCCGACCAGCAGGCTGAAGAGGGCTGCAGCATCTCCTGCAGTGTCTGCTGACCATCAAAGTGACAGAGAGCCTCCTCTTTCTGCTGAGTGGAGACTTCAGGAAGCCAATAGTTCGACCCAGGCTCCAAAGGAACTGTAAACTGGACAAAGTGGCAGTTGTCAAAAGGGCATCCTCATCACAGCTGGCCCTGGGCTCCTGGCTGCATCCCAGCCAGCGCAGGGTGGTCTGAGTGGCCCTGGCCTTCCTTCTCTGATACAATGGTCTTGCTTTTGTTGACTGCGTTCCTCCCTGGTTTGCTTCACCATAGTGCTTAAAATAGCAGCCAGTTGGGCTGACCGGCCTGGAATTTCCTGGAACCGCCTGGTGTGGGGCACCAGGGGCTGGGCCCTCCCCAGGATCTGTCTGGGCACTGGTGACCAATGGCTGTTTTCCTGCTTCTGACCCTGCCCCACCCTTTTAATTGGGCAGGAGGGTTCAGTGCTGAGGGTGCTGTGTCCATGCAGGCATGTCATCCCCCACTCCCCGCCCTGGGCCAGGGTGTGACCACAGGATGAAAAGGTCTTTTGGGGGTCCAGCAGCAGGCAGGCAGAGTTCCCATAAACAGGGTGGGAAATCTGTCTGGAATTGGGAGACCAAACTCTGCCACTAACTCTGAGGTCACTGTTCAGCAGCACTCTCTTCATTTGTGAGATTTTTCTCTTATATTGCCCTTTCTCACTTGCAGGGTGTGATTCAGAAATTCTCTCAAAGTTATGGCTGGCCGTGAAATTGCTGGCTTTTGAATAAAGGCAGGAAAATGGATTGCCCCGGGCACCTCCCAGGGAGCTGAGCTGAACCGGCGGCCTCTCCTGGAGTGGGGTGGGCCCATCTTGCCCGGCTAAGAAACTCATTTTTTCAGGGGTTCATCTTGTTTGCACTTGGGGATACTGGCTCGACTGAAACAAAGCGACCACCGAAACAAACATCAAATGAACAGAGACGCAGAGTAGACAGTGGTGCCAATACCTCAATATGCAAGGGAGTTCGTGTGCTCTGGGGCTCTTGCCATCTTGCCGCTTCCTCCCTGGGCCGGACGGAAAAGTCAGAGCATTCTCACAGGGCTCTCGGCACTGATGCCTGTTGACAACAGGCTAAGGCACGGTGGTTCAACCTGGAAACACTCTTGCTCCCAGCCCAGGGGACCCAACCCACACCCATGGGACCTGTGTCCTTAATGGCACCCCGTAGATGTCTTTGCCATCAACACCAACAGGACTAAACCTTCAGGAGGCCCAGTGGGCAACACAGCCCTGTCCAGGCCCTCAGGAGACCACTGTCTTTCCAGGTCTCTCCTTGCCACTTCTGGGTGTCCTGTGGGCCTGGGCCCAACTGTGCCTTCAAGGTGCCTCTGCACATTGCTGATCCTTTGCAGCTTTTACCATTTATAATGCAAGTCCTGGGAATGACTTATTTTAGGATCTTTGCATTTTGCATTGCCTGCAGAAAACATGCATTTCCCTTGGATAATATCATCTGATAATAATGTAAAGACGTCTCCATCAGTGCTGTCACTGAGATGGCACTAACCCAGTGTCCTGAAGGCAAGCAGTACATCTGCCCTCAGCCCCTTCTCTCTGTGTCTGTTTCTCCCTGACTTTCTATCTCTCTGTATCTGTTTCTCCCTGATTTCTGTCTCTGTCTCTCCCAGACTCTATGTCTCTCTCTGTTTCTGTCTCTCCCTGACTCTCTCTGTGCATCTCTCTCTCTGCTCTGTTTCTTTCTGACTCTGTCTCTCTCTGCTGTTTCTTTCTGACTCTGTCTCTTTCTGTCTCTGTTTCTTTCTTTCTCTCTCTCTCTCTCTCTCTCTCGCTCTTGTCTCTGTGCATCTGTCTCTCTGTCTTTCTCTGTCTCTATCTTTTACTCTGTGTCTCTGTCTCTCTCTGCCTCTGTTTCTTTCTGACTGTCTCTGTTTCTATTTCCCTCTATTTCTCCCTGACTTGCTCTGTTTCTCTCCTTGCATCTGTCTCTCTGTGTCTATCTTTTACTCTGTGCCTCTGTCTCTTCCTGACTCTCTCTTTCTGTTTCTATCCTTGTATCTGTCTCTCTGTCTCTTTTACTCTGTGTCTGTAATCTCTCTGACTCTCTGTCTCTCTCCATGCATCTGTCTCTCTGTGTCTCCATCTCTTTTACTCTATGTCTCTATCTGTCTCTCTTAACTGCTTTATGGACATACAGCTCACCCTTTTAACATGTACAGTTTTGTGATCCTGTGTTTGCAGACATGTCTGGCCTGCCTCTCACAGCTTCTTGCCCTTCCTCCATTCCTCCCAACTCCCCGTCTTCCCAGCCCAGGTGAACTCATGGCCTAGTGCTGTGTCCTGCCTTGTGATTCTGGTAGAAAATCTGCTATACCCGGAATCAGGAACCAAACTCTGCTGCCAGTGGCTTAGGTGACACATGATGATTCTTTCACTTCTGTCCCTACAGTTGCATGAGAAGAGTCAAATTGGCTCCAGTGAGGCCACGTGGTTTGGAGAACATGAGGTCCCTGGAGGTCGGGGAAACCTTCCGCCGACGTAAGGTGCAGTCAGGATTGTCACAAGGGACTACAGACACCTTGGAGGAACAAGGGAATAGTGCTCTGGAGCAACCCTGCCCGGCTGTGAATCATGAGCCATGAGCCATAGGGTCCCCAGCACTGGATGTGACCGGCTGGTAGGGGGGGGTCTGCCCGTGGAAAGCACACATCAGGTCTTAGAGACTCAATTTGAAAAAAGGGTGCAAAGCATCTCACTACACTCCTACATTGACTGAGAGCTGGAAAGATCATGCTTTTGATATAGTGGGTTGAGTAACACCTGTCACTGAACTTAACTCTACCTTTTCCACCTCTTTTTAATGTGGCTATTAGATAATTTAAAATGCCATGCATGACTGGGGTTCTATTTCTACTGGGCAGCCCTGTACCAGGGGAAAATTTTAAACTTGGAATCACAGAGGGGAGCCAGCTCTGTCCTCTGTCTTCTTCTTTCCTGTTGTTTTTTTTTTTTTTTTGAGTTGGAGTCTCTGCCAACCAGGCTGGAGTGTAGTGGTACAATCATGGCTCAGCTCTTGGGCACAGGTGATCCTTCTACTTCAGCCTCCCAAGTAGCTGGGATTACAGGCACATGCCACCATGCCCTACTAAATTTTGGATTATCTGTAGAAATGAGGTCTTGCTATGTGGCCCAGGCTGGCCTTAAACTCCTGGGCTCAAGCAATTCTCTAGCCTCAGCCTCCTAAAGTGCTAGGATTATAAGCGTAAGCCCACACACCTGGCTTTCTTTCCTGTCTTAATAGGAAGTGACTCCTCTGAAAAAGTGTCTGGAGAGGGGAGAGTGAATGACAGTCCCACGTGTGCTGGTGCAGAGGCCCTGGAGAGCAGAGCTCTGGCAGCCCAAACATCTTCACAGATGCTGCATGTGAGCCACCAGTGACATTTTTCTCCAGAAGATGCTCAGGCCCTGAGGCAGCATGGAATGTGTCTACAAGTCCCACAGTGAATGCTCTCTGCTCCTGAGTTATTCATGGGTAAGGTTGGAGCACATCTGGCTTTCTGGAAGGTTCCTGAATGTCCCTCCATTTTATCCCCTGTGGGTAGGAACCATGAGCCGTGAACCAGGCTGACTGGCCCCTGTGCCTGCCACCGTCTCTGGCCTGCGTGTGCTCTTCCCAGCTTATGGTCTCTGACTGACCAGGGTGCTCTGTGGGCCAGTGACAGTCCATGGCATGTTTATTGTCTCTCTTCCCACAATCAGGGCTTCCCCAATAGGAAGATATGTGGACAGGGCCTGGAGGGGTGGGGAAGGGAAGAGGCAGCTCAAAGGGAGAACTCTGTCTTTTTTCTCCTGTGTCTGTTCCAGCCAGGCCCTCTGGGAGTCCTGTTCCTGTGAGAAAGCATCAGGGACAAGACTCTGGAGGCCAAGAAAAGGGCTGTTTACATAAGGCTCACTGGAGGCCCCATCCTTGAGCCGGGGTTCATGTGGAGCCTGGGGTGCATAGGAACGTCCCTGGCAGCAGTGTAGGGGTGGCAAGGTGACGTGAGTCCTGCAAGCAAAGCGAGCGGTCCTGTGGCTGCTCGGTCCCTCGCCCCTCTCTCTGGAAGGAGCTGATGTTTCATGAGCTTTTACATTCATCATCTCACTCAGTCCTTGCAACAGAGCCAAGCAGTGGAGCTGACGTCAATGGGTGAATTCCCACTCCGATCCCCTCCCTGCACTCTCTGACATGTTGCAGTTGAAGGCAGCTGTCCACTGCAGAGACAGCCTGGGGTTCCTACTGAATGTTCTGCAGGGATGGATTGCCACCTTTCTTTGCAGCATGGGGCATGTGGGTCAGTTCTTCCCTCCTTGGCCCGAACCTCCACTCCATACCCTGCCACGGACAGGAAGAAATTCAGGGAAAGGGCCCGGCTCCCTGACACGATGGATTCTCAGGGTCCGGGTGCCAGCCTGGCCCTCACCAACTGGGCACCTTTGGGAGAAGCACTTTCCCTCACTCACCTCGAGTTTCTGCTTTTGCCAAACACATGCAAGGGGCCATAGTTGAAATAAGAGGCCACTGAGTGCCAAGGAAACCCAAGCTAGCTGTGCAAATGGAAGCTGCTGTCATGCATGGATGAGTTTTTATGAACTGCTAAAGGAACACTTGGCTCAACACTCCTTCCTCGTTCTTCACCAACTGAAGGAGCCAGGATGGCTCGTAGCTTCATGAGAAACCATCCTCACCCTTCAGCTGGCTGGTACTGTTCTAGGACTTGGGCTCATTTTGTCCAGTGCTTCAGACAGCAAATCAAATGGAGCCTGGAAGAGAAAGCCCCTGTTCCCCTCTGAAGTCACACATGGAGCCACAGGGAGCAGCGGTGCTCATGGCGATGATGGTGTTTTCACACTAAATGGATCTGAGGAAGTTAAAGGAATCTTGTTTTTTTTATTTCTGCTTGTGTATCATAACCCAGGCATAATATGGGCCTTCCCACTCATGGATGTGGGTGTATCAGTTAAAGACGTCCAGCAAGCAAGAGACCACACGCAGCAAACCGTTCCACTCAGAGACCTTTGGGGAAGTAACCTTATGGTGTTGGTGTTCCATAGAAGAAAGGCGCCACTTGGCCAGGTGGGGGTGGGTGGGGCTCCTCCTCCCTGACACAGCCTTCTCCTCATCTTGACTGGAGCAGAGAGGTGACAGCATCAGGGATGCTAAAGCCACCAACCTACTTCCGCTGAGCTCGGTTCACAGCGGAAGCCAACCTGGCCCTGCGCCCAGGTAAGTTCTAGCTCCCTGGGCTAAGATACCACAGTGCATAAACTCTGAGCTTTATGAGTGGGTGGGATTTCTCCCTCCTCCAGGCTTCCCTGCATCCTGAGGCTAAACTAGCTTTGGTGGCTTTAAGGAGAATTGGAAGAATGTTCTGCACAAGTGTTCAAGTTGAAAATTGGGTTGCAAGAAATTTCTAGAGACAAGGCCCCTGCTGGGCCTTAAGCACAATAGTTGTAGCCCTGGCTCCACCTCTGGCCTCGGATGGCTCCTGAGAGCCTCAGCTATTCCCCATGAAGTGCAGCAAAGTGAAAGGCAGAGCAGACAATAAGCAGGACTGCCCGGGCCATTGTTCCCCTTTGGAACTACTAGTTCCCTAGTGCTACCTTCAACTTATCTGTGGAATTTTTGTTTCTTTGAGGAAACAAATGTAGGGAGAAGTGGAAATCAAATATTTTATGATCAAGAGAGTAGATTTTGGTACTTACTGCAACTGGTCACAAACACTCTGGATTTTTCTCTGGGAACATATGGGGGTAGCATGTGTGCACACCTTTGTGTTCAACAAGGCCACATGGCTTGCTTTGGTTGATGAAGTGTGAGCAGAGTATCAGGGGCAACTCCTGGTCAGCAGTATTAAGGGCAGGGCTTGGCTCATGTGCCCCTCCCCATCTCTGTGGGATGGAGCCTCTGCCATCCTAGGAGATGTGAGGCTTAACCGCAAAATCACTGTGGTGTTGGTCAGACCCCCCTCAGATCCCACAACTGGTTGGTGTGCCCAGCCCCTGGCGGCTGTCAAGTCAGCAGTCTCAGCTCAAAGTGGTGCCCTTCTCTGGTAGATTGTCAGCAGCTCATGGAAGCCCCTTTCCCAGGAGATTAAGCCCACACACCTCCAATCACCAGTGTCTGGCTCAGGGTGCAGCAGGCCGCCCCTGTCCTCAATGCACCCCTCAATGTACCCTTCAACCAAGAAAGTGGGCTGTAGTCAATGACTATGCCTACAGAGACCCACCCCACTTCTATGTTGGGTGCTGAGTGAGAGGATTGGGGGAATACTCCACTTTTCCTCAAACCCTGTTCCCAGGGGCTCAGGGGAGCATGGTTCTGCCGAGAGCATTTGTGTGCTCAGCCCTGTGCAGCTCCTGAAATGAGGCCATGGAGGGTGAGGGGCTGCAGTGTACTGCAGGCATGACTGCTGCCTCCGGCACCCTGATGGCCTTGGCTTGTGGTCAGTGGGCCCCTCCTCTGACATGGGTGTGGAGGCTGAGTCCAGCCCAGTTGGACCTTGGCCTCCTTGCTGGGCACATTCCAGGAGCCAGCAGGACTCCCCTGTGCCATGGCTCAGTGCATGACCAGCTCACTCATGGTGGGAGGTTTTGCTCACCCCATGTACCTTCGTGTGACCCAAAGCCCTTGCAACTTGCCAGTGTGCAGCAAAGGGGAATATGTCCCAGTAAATGTGAAGACCACAAGGGGTAGTATTTATTTCCCCAGGATGTTTGCCTTATCCGTGACGAAAGAGGGGCTGAGGCCCCAAGCCCCTGTTCATCTGTAGACACACATGGAGATATCAATGATACAGACAAAGAAGGGGATGTCCCTGCCTGTCTGCTTCCCTGCATCTGTTAGGAGAAAACATGTATGTTCAGGTGGGCGCCAGTTCAAATCCAGACTCCAACACTACAGGTGGCAAAGCCAGCTTCCTGTGAGTGGGCAAATTCCTTTCCCTCCTTGTCCTCATCACCCCACGTGTGGAGCTGGCCCCTGTTCTGTGGGTCATTGAAGCCATCATAGGAAGCATGTGTTTGTGGTTTCTTTCCATGGTGTCCGGCACATGTTGGGTCCTTCAAGGCAGTGGTTTCCCCCAGTGGTACTATTTTATGACTGCGCACAGACACACACATTCCTTGTGAACACAGGTTGTTTCGGGCATCAGATGCCCCTCTCAGATGCCTGACCATTGTCCTCACACATCACTTCTCAGCAGCCACTCCCAATAGCCAGCACCTGCACCTCCCCCTTACAGCTACCCTCACCTACTGAAGAACAACTCTGGGGTGTGACCTGCCTGACCCTGAGCACCTCATGGGGTCCAGTCACTGCTGCCCTCTGGGGACTTCCCTTCTCTTGTCCTTGTCCCCTCTCCTGTCCCACTCACTAGTGTCCTGTGGCTTTTCCTGGGAATGTCTTCTAACAAACGCATTCCTGCAAATCCTCCAGCTCTGAGACAGCAGCGTCCCTTCCTCCGAGGGAAGGGTCAGTGCTCGGAGTCACACAGAAAGGGCGTACTCTTCTCAAAATGACCAGTGGCCCTGTGGTCCAAGGACCAGCCTGAACCAAAAGCTTCTGTCATGTCTGAATGTTTCCTTAGACTGGAAGTATTTCTGAACTGCCTTCCTCTCTCCAGATGAACAACTTTCCCCAGGAGAACAGGTTTATAGTAAGGATGAAATTACCTGCTATTTTGAAAATAACTGGTGTCTAGGAGGGAAAATAATTCAAGCAATATTATCCTTACTTGCTTACACTCAGACCTGAAATTGTTATCATTATTTTTAAAAACCAGTACAGGGTCCATTTTGTGGGCAGTTTTGAATAGTTCTATTAGTCTAGAATCAGCATTGTGAGTAGAGGTTCATCCTTCCCAGGATTTATAGGGTGGAGAGGCAGATGGCTCACACCATAGATTAGCTCATGGCCTTCATTTCAACCCTCTTCTAGCACTTTCCAGGGCTATAGAGGCTTGAAAGATGATCACTGCATTTACCAGCATCCCCAGAAACTCAGATCCCCCATGTAACCTGCTATAGCCTCCAGTAACCTGGAGAAACTGTGCACAGGGGTGGGGTGCCATGCTGGAGTTTCAGGGGTCCAGGCCCTGGCATCATAGATGCTGAATGGCAGATAGTAGCATGTCTGCTGAGATTGTCGGGAGGATCCCTCACATCTCTGGCTGCTCTGACAATGACTGAGAAGTATCCACACCTAAATGCACGACTTCCCAGAGATCTATGTGTGTCCCAGGACCCTTTAATGAATCCCTGTCCTCTCAGGTTCGCCACAGTGTCCACAGACAGTTGTCGACACTGAGAATCTGACTGAAGCTGGGCTCAGTGGCTCAGCCTGTAATCCCACGCTTTGGGAGGCTGAGGTGAGTAGATTGCCTGAGCCCGCGAATTCGAGACCCACCTGGGCAACTTGGTGAGACCTCATCTCTACAATAAATCAAAAAATTAGCCGGGCGTGGTAGTGCGTGCCTATCTGTGCCTATCGCGTGCCTTCCAGCTACTTGGAAGGCTGAGGCGGAAGGATCACTGGAGCCCAGTAGGTCGAGGCTGGGGTGACTGGGAGTGTCCACTGCACTCCAGTCTGGGCGACAGAGTGAGACTCCAACTCAAAAGAAAAAAAAGAATCTGACTGAGAGGTATCCAGTGTCCATCAGCAAAAGTTTGGGTAAATAAATGCATATACACATACTGAGCTACTGAGCACATATTTTCGTTCACCCAAAAATAGACAGATGTGGCTGCTGTGAGCATCCGACCTATGCTTAGTACTTAAGCTTCATTGCATCATTTGGTCCTAACAGTTGCCCTCCAAGGTAGGTGAGGAGCCTGAACTTGCGGAAGACCCAGGACCTGCCCATAGCTCAACAGACATCAGGTGTTGGAGGGAGTTTGAAGGACATCTCTAGGAGTCAAGTCCACGCAAGTCGCCATACTGCCCTGCCTGTCCCAGGCATCATGCTAGGTGGACATCTATGCAAGATCAGACATAGAGCAACAATGCAGAGGAAGTACTGATTTATGCCCTATTTTAAAGATGGGAAAACAGGGCCTTAGGTTAAAGAAACTTCTGAGGCCTAAGACACTGAGTCATCCTTGAACCCAGGCCAGTCTCAAGACTGGCATTTCTTCCTGCACCACACTGCTTAGCAAGAAGGCTCCCTCAGGTGATGGGGACATTCAGGCTTCCAAACCAGAGAACTGACTGTGGACCTACTCTGTGCAGAGATGCAGATGATCTTTGGGCTTCAAGATGAGACCTGGAGCAGGAAGAGAATCCAAGTTCCTCCTTTCATTGGGACGTACAACAGAAGGCAGCTTGCTTGGTTTTCCTTAAAGAGTAACCATTGTTGTGCCTATTCATGTCAATATCCTTCTTGCGTCAACACCAGCAGAGAATCTTTCTTAGCACTGCGGATATCTTTACCACTGACCCTGAACTACAGTCTAAATTCCTAAACGGTGAGGACAGGGTTGACTGATACTTGGGATTGACTTTGGAATTCCAGTGTGGGGGGTAAGAATCTGGGGACAGAGCTGGCCCAGTTCCTGTGGCCCTACAAAATTGGTGCTTTTTCTCATCCTGTATGTCTTTTGTTTTCTTTGTGCTAAAATATTTGCCCTGGATGTGTAGGCACTCGGCGCTGATTCTCTATTGACCTCATGAGCCTGGATGTGGGGGAGAAACCCTGCATGTTGGGAGGCATGTCTCAACATACTCAGAGGAGTTAGGAGGGTGCTTTCCTGTCTGACTTTCACCTTTGAGTTAAGGGCAGGGGTTGGGGGCATCTCTGTGATAAAGCCATTGGTACTGCCCATATTAAGAAAGAATATATTTTTGTTTGTTTGTTTGAGCCCTACTGAGAATGTTCCATTTAAAGTGAGACGTGCTACAGATCCTATGGCAAAATGGTCCGAGATGCTTTACCAAACAGGCTTCACTGCCCCCTCTAAGTCACCCAAGGACTCCAGATGGCCAGGAGACATGCACTGCGGCACTTGAAGCCTCCCGGAATCTGCTTCCTGCTCTCTCCTGGCCCACTTGCTGCTTCCCTGTCCTGGTCACCTCATCCTGCACAGCCAGCTACCGCTTACCTCAAGCCTTCTCACATGTTGCCTCCTCCCCTGAAACCCAACCCCCTCCTTCCACCCCTCCCCTTTAATCTGGGGAGGCTGGGTCATGCCTGGGGCCTCTGACACCCTGTGTCTCAGCCTGTGTGGCTGTAACATTAGTGACTGGTGGCCTGCCAGCAGTGCTTAGGCCTTCCAGTTCCCAGCAGCCTGATCTCTAATGTCTGAAGACTGTCTGATGGCCAGAGCCATGCATCCCAAACTGGAGGTGCTAGAGAATTAACAACTGCCCCTCTCCACACACCACAGCTGGCAGGCACATTGAGCAAACACCCAACTCTCTTCCCCACAGGAGGGAGCTTGGGGGCTGAGCTTGGGTGCCAGGGTGGTTGTAGTTCTTCTGTGGTGGGTGCAACATGGTCTATACCAAAATCCAGTGCAGGGGACATGAGAGGACTGCCATCTTTAGGGGATAAGATACAGCGGGTGTGGCTGGTGGTAGGGCGTTTAGGTGGGTCTCCAGGAGAGGTGCAAGTGGTCCAGGACTGTGCTGGAAGGAGCGGGTGAGAACTTTGAGCCCCAAAACTCAGCTCCACCCAACTGGTTGGATGACCAGGTGAATGAGCCATGCTCTAGGCAGCACAGGGGACATCAGGAGCTGTCCCATAGGCCTGGAGTGACCCATACTGCAAGGGGGAGGTGCTTCTGTGGGTCTCCCGTGAGAAACCCAAGTGTAGCGTGAAGTCCAGTGCTATGGTCAAGAAGAGAAAAGCCTTGCAGGGAGAAGGACAGCCTCCACAGAGCCAGGGAGGCACTGGCATGCATGGCAAGCAAGACTCGGTCAACGGATCCTGGAGGAACCCATAGACACGCCTTACCCCCACCCCCCGAGTGAGCTCCAGGTAGAAGAACTCAGGCCTCAGGGGCAGAGGGACCCTGGGTGAAAACTCAAAAGGACAAAGAGGCCAGATGAGGTGGGGGATTCTCATGGCATGTGGATGTTCAGTTACCTGCAGCAGTGTCATCCAGTCAGAAAATAGACTTGTCACATCCAAGCTGAGGTATTCTGTCAATAACAAAAAAAAAAAAGAAAAATGGGTTACAACTGAAGCCGCAGCCACTGATGTTCCAGACATCACTCCCCTGCCCCCATTTCTTACTTTTTGCCAGTTTAATAAAAAAGCAGCTGCAGATCTTGAGACAGAAAAATCCCTCAGCCTTACAGTGAGCAAAGAACATGGCCACCTCCTTGGATTTAGTGTCCCTGCCAGTGTCAGGGGATTTAAAGAAAGCCCTCATGTTTTCAGAAGTAGAGCCAAGAAAAACAAAGGAGGAACAAGTCCGAGGCTCCTTGGATAGCACTGCGAAACAATGTCTACTACTGCCCTTTGCTTCAGGGCTTTCTCTGTAAACAAGTTCATCTGCTTCTGAAAGTTAACTTTTATCATCCTCAAAGGTGTCCAAAAGATGAAGGATCTCCAGGATTGAGACAAAATCCTTTTTGTAAAATTTTAAAGATGTGGGGTACAATTCAGGATTAGGTATACAAGTGGGCATCACGCAGGTAAAGTTTGGTACTCTTACTGATGCTATGTGGCACCGCCCCCCCGCCCCCGCCGGCAGTGTCCCACTACTGCCAATCCCTTTCTTATAGTATTTCCTTTTCACACATTTGGGTGAGCATTTCCAAAATAGCAAAGGGTTTCCTACATGCTTCAAGAGGTGTTAAGAACCTGGAGGAAAAGACAAGTGGAGCTGGAGGAAGCTTGGGGTGAGGAGGCCAGGGCTCCCAACTTCAGAAGGGTGTTCTCAGCACCTCGTGGATTTCTTTCAGCTCCTGCTGCCAGGTCATGAGTTCTAGCATCTGAATACCATTTCTTGGTATCATGTCTTACCTGTGCATTCCATCTGGGAACCCAGAATGGTGTCTAGTTCTTTATATTTTAGCTTTGAGTATCAGATTCAAAGTCTTCAGAAGCAATGACTCATGGATCATAAAGTATAGTCAAGTTAAGTCTTTTACTTCAGTTGATTTCTACGTGTAGGTAGCAAGGGTCCAGATGGACCCAAACTCTGTTTGCACACTGGGATTTGGGAGATTATTAGCATGTCTAGTGCACTGGGGCACTGTCAGGAACTGGTCATGTGAGACTCCAGCAAGACTCCTCTTGGGAAGGACATCCTGGACAGACAGATTTGCTTTAAGATGATTCTAAGGGCCCACCCCTCATCTCCTCTCCAGCTGCCCCTCATGTCCTAAGATGAGGGAGGAGTGTTGAAGTCAAAAGAGGAGGAAGACCTGGAGAGAGCAGGGCGTGGGCAGGACAGTCATTGGTGACACAGACAAAGAACCTGTCACACAGGCAAGCCTTCCCGAGGATGCTGGGAACCGGCCTTGGTTTGAAACAAGCTAGCACCAGCAGCCCTGAATGGCACCATCCAGCGTGACAGGCATGGTTGCACTGGGGGTATTCACAGCAGGGGTGACACCCCACCACTCACTGGAGTTTGTGCAGATGTTACATGGCAGCCGCTTCAGGTGGGGACCTAGCAGGGAAAAATGGCAGACTCTAAGTGAGTTATGGAAGAGAGTTGAGTAATGTGAGAACAGAAGGTGGAAAAAAACGCAAGTGTTTTTACACCCAGACCAATATCCTGAGTCTGGTAACAGTGGCACTCCATCCCTAGCCTCTGCTCAGTGTGGATATTGCACTCTGAATTTGCTATCTGCTGAAGGGTAACAGACTACTCCAAAGCTTAGCATATTAAAACAACAAATACTTATTACCTCACACTATTCCCGAGGATTCGAAATCTATGAGTAGCTTGGAGAGTGGTCATTCTGGCTCAACATCTCTCAAGAAGATCCAAGAGAGATGTGGGTGGGGCTATAGTCATCTGATGGCCCAGCCGGAGCTGCGGGATCTACTTTGGGGACTGCTCTTTCACGTGACTGTTGGCTGGAGGCCTCAGTTCTTCACTGTTTGTTGAACCAGAATCTTGTTTCTGTGCTCTGTGAGTGTCTCCACAGTCCGCTTGAGTGTCTTCACAAAATGGCAGCTGGCTTCCTCTAGAGCGAGTGACCCAAGAGAGACAGAGCAAGGCGGAAAATAAAACATCCATTGTAACCTACTCTTGGAAGTAACATCTTCACTTAGTCCTTAATGTATTTGCTACAAGTTTTCCACCTCTTGAAGGAAAGCATATTGAGAACGTGTAGGCATACTTTAAAATCATCACATATTCCAAATCATTTGTCAACTAGGTAAGTGGTTTTGAAATTATTTGCCAAGATCAATTTTAAAATACCAAATGATTAGCCAGGCTTGGTGGCTCAGCCTGTAATCCCAGCACTTTGGGAGAATGAGGTGAATGGATTGCCTGAGCCTGTGGGTTTGAGACTAACTGGGGGAACTTACCATCTTCACAATAAATTTTTTTTAAAAATTAGCCATGCGTGGTAGCACACGCCTGTAGTTCCGGTTACTTGGGAGGCTGAGGCAGAAGGACTGTTAGAGCCCAGCAGGTCAATGCTGGAGTGGGTTTGAGTGTGCCACTGCACTCCAGCCTGGGCAACAGAGTGAGACTTCAACTCAAATAATGAAACAAACCAAATGATATATGCAATAGGGGCAGGACCTGAATCTCCTTCCATGGGGGTTGTGAAGAGCTCCAGTTGCTGCTGACTACTGTCACATTGTAGCAACTGAATCTCAGGAGTCTCTTCCTAAGAATCACTGCACTGTTTGGTTTCCAGGAAGGCTCTGGTTAGTGTAGACAGTGGTCAGTGTCTGCTTCAGAAGGAAAGTAGGACGAGGACTTGATTTATACCCAGTCAGTTGCATAGAAAGGGCCATGGATGGGCCTCACCTCCAGAGCCTCTGATGTCTAACTGGACATGTTTTCACTCATGAATTTAATAGCTCAGCCTGAACCTGGAGGGCCATGATAAAGACCACATTTCTCACTTTATCTGTTCCTTTATAGATCTGGCCTGTTTGTGTGAAAAAACCACTCAGGGTCAGGGTCCCTGACTAAAAGTGTAAATCACATTCTCATCTTATTTTCCTCCTTGATGAAATAAGGATACCTTAAAAATTAAGCAGTGTGAGGACAAAGTGACATCTTACCATTATCACTATTATTGTTGTTCTTAAAGTCCTCAAGGTTCAGGGAACTTCAGAAAAAATGAAACATGAAAATCATCATTAACCTCATCAGTCATAGGCCACCAAAGTTTCCCTAAAATTATCTTACCTAAAAAAAAAGAGTCTTCTGAGTAAGTATCAGACACCATCGTCTGGCTGTGGGCTGCTGTGATGTTCCAGGCATTGTGAATATCAGAGCCTAGATGAAGGTTTAGAAAACATTTTCTGTTTTTAACTACCACTATTACTCACTGAGATAAAATAATGACAAGTCTGCTTGCTAATCATTGCCTGATAAGAGGCATTGCACAACGGATGAAAGGAAGAAAAAAAAATAACAAACAAATCCGAGGAACCAAGGTGGATCCCAGGTGCCTGCCGGGTTCCCTGACAGTTTCTGTCACAGATGCTGTCAGAACCCCAGCAGGTCCAATCAGCCCTGACTTCAAGCCCCTTGGCCCCTGGGGACACAAGTGGGGCTTTTGGCATTTCACAGCTTATAAACACTTTCCTAAAAGTACACCGTGACACACAGAACACATGTAACACAGGGCTCCTGGCCAGGGAGTGAATTCCGGCCTCAAAGAAAGAAAAAACAAAGCCCAAGCCACATTCACCACGTTCCTGTGTCTGTGCAGATCCTGAAAGCCTTTCCAGGGAGGGGAAGGTGAGGGTTACAACTCAGAGCCATGTGGGATGCCACCCACGGGCAACTGTGTCCCCACACAGAGAAACGCAGGAGCTGTCAGAGAGCCAGGAGCATCTCTCCAATCCACTTGTTCATCGTGTTGCAAAATGTTTCAGGAGAAAATAATGCGTTA
The DNA here is from genome assembly GCF_000164805.1 of Carlito syrichta. Lineage (NCBI taxonomy): Eukaryota > Metazoa > Chordata > Mammalia > Primates > Tarsiidae > Carlito > Carlito syrichta. The sequence continues at coordinate 142,419 of NW_007248572.1, read as the reverse complement.
CCATCTGTTCTGTTTAAATGTGCACAGAAGACAGTGCAAGGACGTAAAATGAGCTTCCTGACGGGCAAGCAGGCCTTCTATTAAGAGGGGAAGGAATCACTGCAGTCTTGGTCACCTGCAAGGACCAGAGCCCTGCTGTGTGAATGTCCCTCCCGCCCTTCCACGCCAACACCCAGCTCTGAATTTGTCACTGGGTTTTGAGGACTATGGCACTTGCAGTGTATTCTCTTAGTGTTTTAAAATGAACAAGACATTGTTGTTATCCATCCTCACCCTGCCTGCAATGGAGCTCCAGGACTTACCCGTCGTCTAGCTGGAACTCTGGTCAACAGTGCCCCTTCCTTTTCCCACCCCCCGACTCCGGCAGCCATCATCCACCCTCTGCTTCTGTGAGTTCACAGTTTTTAGATAGTGAGATCACGCAGTCTTTGTCTTTGTGTTCCCGGCTGTTTTCACTCAGTGTAATATCCTCCAGGTTCACTCACGCAGGTACAAATCACAAAACCCCCTTCTTTTTCAAGGCTGAAGAGTATTTCCAAAAAAGAGCTGTGGAACTAACATTCTTGCTCTTTAGAGGTAGTGTAACGTACACAGAGTCAAGAGTTGCAGACACGCATATTGTTCTGCCTCTCTCTGGACAATGTGGGGCAAGTCATTTCACTGTGTCATTCATTTATTCACTCAGAAATATTTATTGATTGCTTACTGTGTCGCAGACAGTTTTCTCAGTATGCGAAATATAACAGTGAAGGAGACCTGCAACAATGGAAAGAGTGTGTGGGTGTGTGAGAGACAGAAACAGAGAGCGAATGACAGATAGAAGCAGAAACAAAGACAGAAAGAAGCAGAGACAGAGACACAGAGAGAAAAACAGAGACAGAGACAAAGAGAGAGAGACAGAGAGGCAGAAACAGATGGAGAGACAGAGAGACAGAGATAAAGACAGAGAGAGACAGAGACAGAGAGAAAGAGACTGAGAGAGACAGAGAAACAGGGAAAGAGAGAGAGACAGAGAGCGATAAAGAGAGAAAGTCAGAAACAGAAAAAGATACAGACACAGACAGAGAGACAGAGAGAGACAGAGACAGAGAGAGAAAGATAGAGGAGACAGAGACAGAAAGACAGAGACAGAGACTAAGAGAGAGAGAGAGAAAGACACAGAAAGAGAGAGAGAGACAGAGATAGTGACAGAAGGAGAGAGAAACAGGGAGAGAGAAAGACAGAGGGATAGGGCGATAGAAAGAGAGAGAGACAGAGAGAGGTAGGGAGGGAAAGAAGGACACACACACACACACACACACACACACAGAGAGAGAGAGAGAGAGAGAGAGAGAGAGAGAGTTTCCAGCAACTTTAGATGGAACAGGGCAGCCGAGCTTGGGCAGCAACCCTGAACAGATCACCTCTCAGATGACGACTTTTGGACTAAGATCTGAGCCACAAGAAGCCTGCTCTGCAAAGGTCAAGGTCAAGGGCAGTCCTTGGTGAGGAAGTAACTAGTGCCAAGCCTGGAGACAAGCGTGACCTTGCCATGTGGGAAGCTGAAACATGGTGGAGCAACAGGAGCCGAGATCAGAGGGGCCGGCAAGGGCAAGGTCGAGCCAGGCACGTGAGCCCAGATACGGTTGGATCATATATAGGCAATGGGTTGCTATCACTGCTGGAATGTTCATAGGAGGAGAGTCATGTGATCTGTGTTTGTAAAAAGTCACCTTGGCTCTCAGAGAAATGAAAATACCAAGCCAACGCTGATGCAGGAGATGAGTGAGGAGTCTGCAGACTCGCCCAGGCAGGGCGTTCTAGAAGCTTAGATGGAGGCGGTGAGAATTCCCAGAGGTGAAGGATTCAGATGTCTATCAGTACAGAAAATTTGCTGGCATAAGGGATGGAGGAATCAGAAAGGTAGCACAGACATTTGAATTTAGCCAAAATGAGTGAACTTGGGGTACTGTTTGCAGAAATGAGAGGAGAAGGAGTTCAGGCAGGTTTGGGGAACCATCTGGAAATCTACCTGGGTGAGATATCCATGGAGTGTTGGGGGTATGAGTTTAGGTCAGAGGGGCGGGTGCAAGTTTGGGGGTCTTTCCATGTGCATGATTTGAAGCCCCGGGCCTGACTGCTGTCACTTGGAGAGCATGTGTAGAAAGAGTATCCAAGAAGAGCATTTCGGCCCTCAGAGGAAGAGGAAAAGAGCATGTAAGGAAAGGTACTCATGAAGGGGGGAGGACTACCAAGAGCAGATGGTGCTTTGGAAAGAGGCCGGCCACTGTGAGTGGTCATTCAACTCTTGCTGAGGCAATGCAGAATCATGAGTGTTGGCTGCTGACTCTAGAAACACGGAGGCCTTGGTGTCCATGGAGGAATCCTGATGCAGTGATGGAAGGAGCTGGGAAGGGAGTGTGAAATGTGCAGATGGCCAGGGCGAACCCTGGAGATGGTGTCATGTGGAGAGTGAAACCTCCACACCGGCCTGGGAGGGATGTGGCCAGATGAAAGAGACAGAATATGCTGATCAGCTAAGGGTGGCAGGTCAAGAGTGAAGGTCACCGATGAGGAGAAAGGGTCAACTTCAGGAGGAAAGTCACCAAGGAGATGAGAATAGCTGTGATCCCAGGCATCCATGGAGGACCGGCTCTCATGAGGCCACCCAGGTAGCAGGAGGGGTGACAGCAAGAATAGGCCCGGATTCCAGCAGGCTGGTAGATGCATGAGCAGGATCTCAAGGTTATTACCAACTGATGAACTGTGTTCCTTTTCTCCATAAAGTAAAAGCCTATGGGTCAGACCACAATTACCTTAAGCTTAAAATGAGAGACTGAGTCACTATTGTTTTCAAACAGACTTTATCTCCTAGAGCAGTTTTAGGTTCATGGAAAAACTGATAGGAAAGCACAGGGTTCCCATACACCCCCTACCCACCCTACACACAGCCCCTCAACTACCAACACCCTCCCCAAAGAATGATCAAGCCATGTACCTACACAGACACATCATTGCCATTCAAAGTCCACAGCTGACATCAGTGACATTCTTCAGCATTGTGCCTTCTATGGCTTTGGACAATGCTCAGGCATGTGTCCATCATTCTAGTACCCTACAGAATAGTTTTCACTGCCCTAAACATCCTCCATGTTTCACCAATTCATCCCTCCTACCCACTAACCCTTGGCAACCACGGATCTTTTTATTTTCTTCATGGTTTTACCTTTTCCAGAATGTCATCTAGTTGGAATCATATAGTAGGTAACCTTCTCAGATTGGCTTCTTTCACTTAACTCTGTGCATTCTAGGTTTCTCCGTACCCTTTCATGCCTTGAGCGCTCATTTTTAAAGAGCTGAATATTATTCTGTTGCCGCAGGTACTGCAGTTAATTTATCCATTCAGCAGCTGGAAGTTACTTCCAAGTTTTGGCAATTATGAAGAAAGCTGCTATAAACATCTGTGTGAAAGTTCTAGTGTAGACAAAAGCTTTCAACTCATTTGAGCAAGAACCCAGGGACAGAAGTACCCAGGGACAAGTACCTGTTGGATTGGAAGTGCAGAAAGTGCGTATTTAGTTTTTTTTTTTTTGAGTTGGAGTCTCACTCTGTCGCCCAGCCTGGTCGCTCCCGGCCACTGCAGACTCGACTTGCTGGGCTCCGGCGATCCTTCCGCCTCAGCCTTCCAAGTAGCTGGAATTACAGGCATGCACTACCACGCCCGGCTGATTTTTTGATTTATTGTAGAGATGAGGTCTCGCTGCCCAGGCGGGTCTCGAACCCGCGGACTCAGGCAATCCACTCACCTCAGCCTCCCAAAGGCGTGGTCTTACAGGCTGAGCCACCGAGCCCAGCAAGGTGAACTTTTTTAAAGTCAAAAATTTTTGCTCAGCCAAAGGCACTGTTTAAAAAATGAGAAGACAAGCCACAGACTGAGAGAAAATATTTGCAAAAGACACATCTGATGAAGGATTGCTTTCTAAAATATGCAAAGAACTCTTAAAACTCAGCAATAAGAAAATAAACAACCCAGTTAAAAAATAAGCCAAAGTCTATAAAAGACACCTCACCCAAGAAGACGCACAGACAACAAGTAAGCATATGAAAAGACGCTACTCATCATATATCATAAAAAATGCAAATTCAAGCTGAGTACAATGGCTCATGCCCATATGCTCAGCACTTTGAAAGGCTGAGGCAAGAGGACTGCTTGAGCCCAGGAATTTGAGACCAACCTGGGCAACATAACGAGACCACATCTCTACAAACAAATAACTAAATAAATTGGCCAGCATGGTGGCATACACCTGTAGTCCCAGCTACTTGAGAGACTGAGATTTAAAAAGAAAAAAGAAAGAAAGAAAAATGCAAGTTCAGACAACAATGAGATCCCACTACACCCTTATTAAAACCGTCAAAATCTGAATCACTGTCACCACCCAACATGATGAGGATTTGGAGCAAGGAGAACGCTCATTCAATGTTAACAGGAAGGCAAATGGCACCACTACTTTGGAGGACAGTTCCCCATATTTAGTTTTGTAAGAAATCGGGGAACTGTCCTCCAAAGTAGTGGTGCCATTTGCCTTCCTGTGCATCTTCTTGGGTGAGGTGTCTTTTATAGACTTTGGCTTATTTTTTAACTGGGTTGCTTATTTTCTTATTGCTGAGTTTTAAGAGTTCTTTGCATATTTTAGAAAGCAATCCTTCATCAGATGTGTCTTTTGCAAATATTTTCTCTCAGTCTGTGACTTGTCTTCTCATTTTTTAAACAGTGCCTTTGGCTGAGCAAAAATTTTTGACTTTAATAAAGTTCACCTTGCCAGGCTCGGTGGCTCAGCCTGTAAGCCCGCGCCTTTGGGAGGCTGAGGTGAGTGGATTGCCTGAGCCCGCGGGTTCAAGACCCGTCTGGGCAGCGAGACCTCATCTCTACAATAAATCAAAAAATCAGCTGGGCGTGGTAGCGCATGCCTGTAATTCCAGCTATTTGGAAGGCTTAGGCGGAAGAATCGCCGGAGCCTAGCAGGTCGAGGCTGTGGTGGCCGGGAGCAGCCACTGCACTCCAGTCTGGGCGACAGAGTGAGACTCCAATTTAAGAAAGAGAGAGAGAGAGAGAGAGAGAGAGAAAGAAAGTTAGTTCACTTTATCTTCATGGTAATTATTTTCTTTCATAGACCGTGTCTTTAGGGGCTACATGTAAAAAGTTATTACCTTGCCCAGGGTCACTGGTTTTCTCCTACATCATTTTCCAGGAGTTTTATAGTTTTACACTTAGGTCTATAATCCATGTTGAGTTAATTTTTGGGAAGAATGTAAGGTTTGGGTCTAGTTTCTTTCTTTTTAATTTTTTTTTTTTGCATGGGGATGTCCAGTCTTTCCAGCATCAATTGTGGAAAAGATTCTCTTTATTGTATTGTCTTTACTTTTTCATCAAAGATTAGTTTCCTGTATCAAAAGTGGATCTTATTCTGGGCTTTTTCTTTTATTCCATTAATCTATTTGTTTATTATTTTTATATTTTGTCATAATAAAAAAGTGATTGGTAATTCATTTTGTGGCTGCTAGGATGTAGAGCCGTCATCCCACCATAGTGATAAAACGAGATTGCAGGGTTGTAATGTTGTTGATGTTGCTGTATTGTTTATGTTTTGTTTTATGCCTGTTTGTTACTTATAGAATCCACCTGCTCTCAACATGTTTGGCATACACTGAAAAATCCTAATGGTAGCCAAGCATGGTGGCAGTACCAACTACTTAGGAGGCTGAGGTGGGAGGGTCACTTGAACCCAGGAGTTTGAGTCTGCAGTGAGCTATGATCACACCACTGCACTCCAACATGGGCAACAGAGTAAGCTCTTGTCTCTAAATCAACAAATAAAATGCTTTTAAAAAAACACAAAATTCCTAATAATTTCTAGCAAATATCCATTTACTAAAAGGTTTAAGTTTTGAGAATGCCAAAATCCAGTGACACAAAATAGGGATTATCCCAGATCTCATCCACACAGAATTATTCTGTCTTTTTCCCTCCTTCTTCCTCTTAGGAAGCTGCAGTTGTGAAGTTACACCATGTGCAACACTTTCGTTCATATGTGCCCATAATGTGAGGATCACAGCTATGCATAGTATTATCAGAGAACATTAGCTGCTGTAAATATCTGTGTGAGGTTTTTAGTGTAGACATAAGCTTTCAACTCATTTGGGCAAATACCCAGGGGCACTGGAAGTACAGTAAATGCATACTTAGTTTTGTAAGAAATCGGTGAACTGTCTTCCAAGGTAGCGGTGCCATTTGCAGCCCCTGCTCACTGCAGACTCAAACTCCTGGGCTCAAGTGATCCTCCCGCCTCAGCTTCCCAAGTAGCTGGCACTGCCACCATGCCTGGCTACCATCAGGATTTTTTAGCGTATGCTGAATATGTTGAGAATAGGTGGATTCTATAAGTAACAACATTAGGCTTATTTGTGTTTTTCCTTTTTTCTTTTCTTTTTATTTCTTTTTTTTTTAATTGGAGTCTCACTGCCACCCAAGCTGGATTGCAGCTGCATGCTCACAGCCACCACAGCCTTGACCTGCTGGGCTCAGGAGATCCTTCTGCCTCAGCCTTCCAAGTAGCTGAAACTACAGGCACATGCCACCACGCCTGACGAATTTTTTGATTTATAATTAGAGACATGGTCTCACCAAGTTGCCCAGGCTAGTCTCGAACGCTGGGCTCAGGCAACCCTCTCGCCTCCACTTCCCAATTAACCCAATTCACAAGTGACAGACTGCTGGTTGTCTGGATGCCCTGGTCTCAGAGAGGGGCTGCCTCAACTCCTTCCCAGGGTGGTTGCCATCTCCTTCTCCACAAGACCCCACCCTCAGCATCATCCCCTCTCAGTCATCATCTCTCTCTTGAATTCCCCTCTGCTTTTGCCTGACCGAGGAGTCTGCAAACATAGTGCCCCCACCAGAACCAAGGCATGACACCTGACAACACTTAGCAAACTATTTCCCCCTGTGCTGGAACCACAACTTCCTGCCAGTGTACCATACGTCTTACCCACAGTCTCCTTGTCATTAGGCACATTCTAGAAAGAGATGGGGTGCTTGATACTCCCAACACTTGACGGGTGGTCTTGAGAAAGTTACTTTTAGTCCGAGAATGGTCTATCCCCCTCCCTGGGACAAGGATTAAGTACAAGCGGTTTCCTCGAGAATGGATTGCATGAAGCTTCAGAGGGGTGGGGGCCTCAGAGGAGAAGGGAGACAGGGGAGCATGGAAAGTTCATGTGGATGCTTCCCTGAGCAGGGACCACTGGGAGTCAGTGGCACTTGGTCCACAGAGAGATGCTGGCAGAGGTTGTGTAGACACTCCTTCTGGCAGCAAGGACACAGGACATTCACTACCCAGCCCTATCTGCTGCTGGTTGGAGGCTGCTTCCTGAGTGTGGGGCTTCCAGCACTTCTGGTCTGCCCCGTGCTCAGGTCCAGCAACATCCTGCAGCCTGATCAACATAACCCTGCAGGCAGCATTGACTCATGGAGCTGGGAATGAAGGGAATGAGGAGGGGTCACTGTCAGTGTCTGCCACACAGACCTTCTGAGCCTCCACATATAGGTTGCAGAGGGTGTGTTTGTGTCCAGCGTTCTCACCTCCCTGGGTTTGTTGAATGAATAACACTGGCCCTGTCTGGACCTTCACATCTGGGCTGCAGAGGATGTGTTTGTGCTCAGGTCTTTCACCTCCCCGGGTTTGTTGAATGAATTAAGTCAAGTAATATAGGTAAATATGTAAACCCAGTACATTCACTCCAGCTAATGACAACAGGTTGCGATTTGGTAAAGGCTAGGGTGTGGCTTAAGGAACACTGAATGGGACAGAGAAACAAGTAAGTGTCATGAAACTCAGCGCTGATCCCAGTTCCCTCCCCTTGGCCAATATCAGCTTTCCCACAACTCATCAGACAGCCCCTCTCCCAGGGCCGGTCCCTCCCTCAGAGTTGGGCAGCTCCTCTTTCCATGTCCTCCTTGGGGTGGGCAAAGTAACACCTCTGCAGTCGCTGACCCTGGGGACTGCACCTTCAGGACACACCGATTCCCCCACCCACAACTCCCCAACAGTCTGTCCTCCTCCTCCATGCTTGGTTCCTGCGTCGGCATCCATGTCTGCTCCAACAATTGACTAACACAGCAGCAGAAGAGGTCACATTCTTTGACTCTGATGGACTCGTCTCCCTCATAAAGAAAAGGTGAAATGGCTCCCAGAACAAGTTGAATTCGGGGGCATGGGGGATGGCCATGGGGGATGGGCATGGGGAGAGAAGACCCTGGGGCACTTTTCTGGTCAGAAGGAGGCTGGGAACCAAGGAAGGCCCAGAAGAACTTGGGGTTAAAGAGAGACAAGTCCAAGTCTCAGGGCAGCTCTGACAGCAGCAGAGGACTGGGCGGCAGGAAGCACTCATGTACCAACGTCCTGACCTTTGACGTTTGCTGGCCAACGCTGCTGGGCTTCTGGAAGCTGGAGAAGACAGGGCACTCCTGAGTCCTCCACTACCTCCCCCTCTGCTTCCACAACCTACCTCTCCTCTTCTGTGAACAAATGATGTGATGAGAGGCCCACATCCTGTAAGCCCTGCACAGACCCTGCGCTGAATGAACAGATGGCTACTCCATGGTCATGCATGATAATCTAGCATAGAGCAACTTTGCCAAGAACCAATTGCATGACTCTGTGGGGACACAAGTCTCCCCAACACCTCCAGGCAGCCCACAGGGACTGGAGCTGGTGGAGCAGTACCCTGTGTCCTGCTGAGAGATTTTCTCTGCTGCTTGGCAGGTCCCCTGTGGGTATGAGCCAGCTTCCTACAGTACTTTACAGCCCTCCCTCTTCCAGACCCTAACTATCACCCTGCAGAGCAGCCTGGGGTCTGCCAAGGGGACGGAGCTACGACAATGCCTGGGAGAAGTTGATGAGTTTCACTTGGAGTTTCAGAGAGTGTCAGGAGGTAAGCAGGTGCTGGGTTCCTGCTGTGGGGACACGCAGGGTGCCCCACTGTGGATGACCATCAGTGTACTTATCTGCCAAACACAGTCCCAGAGGAAACTGGGAGATGGCCACCCACAAAGCCTTGCAAACCTCAGCTTGGTCAGTCCTTCCTGGTCTTCTCAGAGTGTGGCTGGCGGGGGGCAGATCTGTGGGAAATCCAAACTTGGGGGTAGATGAAAGTGTCCAATCACCCACAGCCGTGTTGACTCTCACACTTGGTGTAGATGCAGGCGGCCATGAATTCATAGATGTGTTGACTTCCTCACTTGAGTGTAGACACAGGTGCCCACAGACCGGCAGCCGTGTTGACTCACTCCCTTGGGTGTAGACACAGGCGTCCAGGGACCCACAGCCATATTGACTCTCACATTTGGTGTAGACACAGGTACCCACGGACCCACTGCAATGTTGATTCTCACACTCATTGTAGACGCCCACAGACATGCAGCTGTGTTGACTCCCTCACTTGGGTGTAGACACAGGGGCCCTCAGACTCTCAGCTGTGTTGACTCTTTCACATCTTCCTGGAGGGAGGATCAGAATCTGCTCTGAGGTCCAGACTTGAGGCTGGCACTGCAGTCCCAGGAGTCTTGTGTGTGAGTGTGGTCGCCTGCTTTCTGACTCAGAGTCCACTGAGTGGAGTGAAAGGATCCAGCCCCACCCTCACTCTCCAACCCCAGATCAGCTACATCCCACAGCTACTAGCAGGTGAGCCATGATACTCCAGTGAAAGTGCTCACGCTGCCTTGCAAGAAAGTGGGGGTGAATTCCTGTCCAGGGTCAAGGGATGGCCAAGGGGACCAGAAGTGAAGGAAGGCCTGGTTCATTGAGGGTGGAGAGGACAAAGCTAATTCCTAAGCAGGCCAACCCTCAGCCTCCAAAGATAGAGCGGGATTCATCCCAGTGACTCCGGTTCTGCTCTGTGTGGATTCAGGTCTGCAATGTTCCAAGCGTTCACACTCACCCAGTCAGATGGCCTCCAAGGACTCCTCGAATAATTTTGAGCTGCGTGGACAGTACCCCTGATCCACATTCCAGGCCTTTCCTACAGGAATGCATGGCACTGTGTGACTTGGACTCACTTTACACCGACAGTGTCTCCATTCCCAGGCCTTGCATTCAGGTGAGCCCAAATTTGTGATAAATGTAGCTCCTGAGGTCACTTAGAACCACTGGCCAGGAGTTGGTGGGTAAATCCGCCTGCCCTCTACCCCACTGTGATGAATCCTGGTGGAATCAGGCCCTGTGGATCACCAAGACACTCTCCCCTCCCCCACGTCCTGGAATCCCATTCACAGAAAGCCCTGCACCCAGCTCCCTGCTCCCATCAGCTTGTGGAGACCCCCACACCGAGATTACACTATTGTGTGCCTTACTCAGTGTTTTGCAGTGGGAACTATACCCCTCTTTGGAGAGCGTTCTGGAAATTTCTGGCTTTGGTTGTAATAGTGATTGGAAGCAATACTGGCTTTAGTGAGTGGATCCCACAGAATGCTTTTCAATGCCTAAGAAAGCTCCACATCACTAAGCACTAGTAAATGGTCCATACCACCTTGACGTGTCCCACTGGATATTTTTTGTAGGCAAGAACATTGCTTATAATCATTTTATCTAAGAATCTAAATCTGACTTGCAAAGAAAAACAAAGTATTTGTCATGATTTTGATAGGCATTGAATTTTCTAGAATATTCAGTTTTGTCGAACTGGAAAAAAATTATTGTTTTCTTTAAGAGCATAGCCAGGATGTTCAATGTTTTGGAAAAAACATACCGCATTATGTGTGTGTTCTTCATGGTAATATTAGTATAGAGCATTGTTTTTTAACTGTCAAGAAACCCAAACCCAGGACTTAGTCAATGCCTAATAACATCTGCTTTCTCTCTGTGGTGTATGTGTGTATGTGTAATATAGATATGGTTTAAATATAGTTTTATTTTCATGTTGCATTATAAGGTTCTACATGTAGAAAATTTTAGATGAACTTCAAATATTTTGCAGAAATAAGTGAGGTTGATAAACCTGAATGAACAAATGAATGAATGGGAAGCTACACACAAACCAAGAAATCATGAAAAAATCTTCAAAATCTGTACAGTTTCCTTACTTAATTTGTGGCATGGATTTCTTAAAATAGTCTGTCTCTTTAATTCTGTTTTTTTCTCCCCAAATGGAAATATCTAATGAAAATTTATTTTTAGTTACACAAATAATACAAGCACACATTCTCCCTATAAATTCCTAAACATTTGTTAAGGCTAAATTTCCCACTGAAAAAAAATTCATTCTCAACCTCCCTCCCATAACCCAAGCAAGAACTTCCTTCTGGACGTTTTCTATGTGTTCATCTACCTGTACCTGTACCTGCATGTTTATCTCTACCTATGTAATAATTCATTTTCAAAACAGTATACACAGCATACAAAATAAAATGCTTCATACATTGCTATGTTTTGAATGCTTGTCTCCTTCAAAACTCATGTTGAAACTTAACTGCCATTGTCTCAGGATTAGAGATGGGGTCTTTGGAGGTGACTGGGCCACGCAGCTTCTGCCCCCACGGATGGGATGAATGCCATGATTAAAGGGCAAGATTGTCCCCTTTTGCCTCTTTGCCCTTTGCCTTCTGCTGTGTGGAACAAAACCTCTTCCTCTCCGAGGATGCAGTGTTCAAGGTGCCATCTTGGAATTAGAATCCTCAAAGCAGCTGGCACCTTGACCTTGGACTTCCGGCCTCTAGAGCTGTGAGTCAACACATCTCTGTTTATAAATAACCCAGTCTGTGGCATTCTGTTACAGCAACACAAAGGGACTGCCATCTATGTATAGAACACATGCATATATCCCTGTGCGCACACACAGACTCTCACTGAAGAGTCTGCTATGCTGTGTGTCTCAGCTACTGTATCTTTCTCAGTCACTATGTCTCAATCCTTTCCATTCATTTTAACAATGTCTTGGTAGCATACAGGGTCACCAGCCTACACCTGATTGCATCCTTTTCCTGTGCTGAGCATTGAGTGTTCCTAGTTTCTCGCTGTAACTATTGCAGGGAATGCCATTGAACACACCACAGTCCCAAGGTGGTGTCATCTGGTGACCTCGTTCACAAGATCACAGGCTCCCTTCCTACGGAGACCTGCATGGCCTGAGTCTGCAGTGACAAGAATGACTCCTAGGCCATAGGAGTGTTCAATAAGGATTTGTGGATTAAGACACTGATGATCAGCAAAATAAACGAGGTCATTGAACTAATTCAGGTGAGCAGGAGAAGGTTCTAAACACTGTTTCCTCGCTTACCTGTTCCTTGGAGTTGGAGAAGAATAAGAAAAAGGTAAAAGAAAAGACAACAAACCTATGAGTATAGCTCTAAAGAAACAGTATTTAGGAAAATTTACCAAGTCAGCCATGCCAGTTGGATTATCTAAGGAATTAAGTGATGTTATGGTTGTGGTTTTTTTGTTTGTTTTGGGGTTTTTTTGTGAGTTGAAGTTTCACTCTATCACCCAGGCTTGAGTGCTTGAGTGCAGTTGCATGTTCACAGCCACCCCAGCATTGACCTTCTGGGCTCTGAGGATCCTTCCGCCTCAGCCTTCCAATTAGTTGGAACTACAGGCATGTGCTACCATGCCTGGCTAGGTTTTTTTATTTATTATAGAGATGAGGTTTCGCCAAGTTGCCCAGGCTGGTCTCGAACATGCAGGCTCAGGCAATCCACTCACCTCAGCCTCCCAAAGTGCTGGGATTACTGGTTGAACCACCCAGCCCGGCCATGTAATGTCATGGTTGCTTTTGTGTGTGTGTGTGTGTGTGTGTGTGTTGGAGTCTCACTCGGTCGCCCAGACTGGAGTGCAGTGGCCGCTCCCGGCCACCACAGCCTCGACCTGCTGGGCTCTGGCGATCCTTCCGCCTCAGCCTTCCGAGTAGCCGGAATTACAGGCATGCGCCACCACGCCCGACTGGTTCCTTTTAAAAGCAACTTAAAGAAAAGTAAAAGGGCTGGTGGGTGATAGATAGAAGTCAAATTGTTGACTCTCTTGTCTTTGTAGACAGAAGTTCCGGGCAGGGAGCTCTGTCCCCCAGTGCTCCAGATCTCTCTGGGCTGCCTCCTACCTGAGAAGGGTCTACCAGGCTGACCAGAAGGGGTATGGCCAAGTAAGCTCTGGGAGATGGACATGGCATCTTCTGCAGGCAGTTCAGGCAGGTGAGTGGGGCTTCCCTAAAACAGAACATCTTCCAAAAGAGGGTATCTGGTCACTCTCTAGCTGTGCCTGAACTACCCACTGAGGGGTCAGCAGAGTCTTCCTGGTACTGAACACCCTCTCTGAGCTAGATATTTTTAGATTCAGTTGAGATCTCCCCTGCAATAATTGACTGAGCTTATGAAACAGCACAAGTGGACGCTGACCTGCAGAGACCTTGAAACATCTCGCCTAAGGTCCCATGTAGAGTCCATCTGATCCCAGAGTCCATGCTTGGTTAGCACCTATGTGTTCTGTCCTGGCAGAGCTCAGAGATGCAGCCCTGGACCTAGCAGACCAGCTCCGACCTCACTGGAAGGGCTGTTTCCCAAGGATCCAAGGACCAATGGGGGTGACACACTGTTGGAGACGCTGCCTGTTCTGGTAACTTTGCTTTCACATTCTTAACCCTTTATTCTTCCTTGACCTGCTCATCTTCTTTCCATATGCTTTAAGGTGCTCCTAAGAACCCCTTCAAGCAACACGGGGCAGCTGAAGCCAGCCTACTGAGAAGTTGTCCTCTGGGCCCCCTGGCCAGGTGCCCACAGCCCCCCTGCTAGACCTTCATTCAGACAGGTCTGCATGCTGCTACTGGGCAGACCCAGTTGCACCTGGCACTATTCTGGGGTGGCTGTGGCTACAAGGGTGCAGTGGCTGAACTGTCCTCATCAGAAGCCTTTGGGGCTGCTCTCCAGCTGCCCCCCCGCATAGATGTCCCTGGGAGTGGCCACACCATGAGCTCTGAGTGCCTCTTCCTTCCCCTTGGGAAGACCTCACTTTTCCTTCAGGAAAGGCAAGGCCCCTGGGACAGGAAGCTCCACACCCATTGGGACCAGCCCTGGTGGGGGCCCTTAGTGACAGTGTCAGCCTCCAAAGAAGACAGGGACAGATTGCAGCAGGAACGTGTGGGAATGGCTGGCTCAGACAGATAAGACAGTGAGCTCAAGGAAGTGATCTCTTGACATTTTATACACAAAAAGGTCATTATTAAATAGAATCATGAGGAATTCCCAGATATTCAGACCCATGGATAAAACATGGCTGCTATGTGTCATGTATTGGTGTGATCCTTGTCGTGGTGTAAAAAAGAATATTCTAGGAGTAGTTTTACACAGAAGTCATGACTTTCTTCTCCAATTTTTTTACCCTTTTTATTTTCTTCCCATTATTGTACATTAGTATAATATCTTTTCAATAATCACACATTTTCTGGCATTCATATAACTCACTAAGTCATTTCTGTTTTATTGTTTTTATGCTTATCTTGTTTCTAAGGAACAGATTTTTTTGTGGAAGGCAACTGGGGACCCATTGCAGAATATCACCCTTTTAAAATCCTCAGAATTTGTAGTATTTTCATTAGACTTAATCTCTACTCTTCCACCATTAACCTGTACCATTCCCAATCTAGTCCATTCTAGTCTTCTGTGGATAATTTATTCTTCACATGTCATTTTAGGGGGAAAAACAGCTATTATATATTAAAACAACTTTTAAGAAACAGACATTGCAACTTACAAAACTGAGCAGCAGAACCTAAGTAGACACTTTACAAAAGAAAGTATCCCAATAGCCACTAAACACACATGAAAAGATTCTCAACACCATTAGTCATCAGTAAATGCAAAGTAAAGTCACGATGAGGCACTGTTACTGACACCAGTCAGTAAGGCCCTGCACTTGCTAAAAGTATGAGGACAAATTTTAGTGATCACTCTCCCAATAGGGAAAGGAGTCTGGCGTTAACTGGACTCAACTTCGATTTGTACAGAGGAGAACTGGCATTTTAAAGGGGAAGAGGAGGGAGCAAGGGAATCCTAGTAGAGTCAGAAGAGTGAAAACTTGAAGGGGCTGAACACATGCTTGGCAGCTTCATCTGCCAGGTAACGATTCTCAGAGTTAGGATTCCGTCCACCCAATGAGACTGGGACTAGGAGTCAGAGGCTCTACACTCAGGTGTTGGTTGGAACAGACAGAAGCTTCTTTGGGCAGCTTTGAGTTTTCCCAGGCAGGAGATTTAAGGGAGGTTGTGATCATCTTGGGGATGTGGTCTTGAGCTGTTAGAAACTATGTTCATGTGTGTTCAAGTTTACATCAGCTGAGATGACTAGACAAGAAGAGGGCATGGAGGAGCCTGGCTAGAGTTTGGTCAAGGAAAGAATTTTTTTTCACTACACATCACAAGGGGCTTTTAAAAACATACAGAATACCAAATGTCATAAAGGTGTGGAGCAACTGGAATTCAAGCATTGTGGAAACTTGTCTAGGGGCATTGCCAAAAGCTAAAGTGTACCCACACTGACGTGTAGACATGTCGCAGAGAACAGATGCTATCAGAAAGCATGGCACGATGACTGTGACAACATCGATAACAATCACCAAAGCACAGAATGCCCCAGATCAATAAAGACAGCAAAACCAGTGTGTGCGTTCACCAGTGGAATACCACAAAAGGCAAACCCATGACAGCTGCCATGTCACACATGAGTCTCACCAACAGGACAGGGCATGTACCATGCAGAAGATTCCCTGAAGTTCAAGACCAGGCTCACTGACAGAGAGAAGCCAAAACAGGGCTCCCGCTGGGGAGGAGTGCTGACCAAAAGGAGCCGGGGCTTGGGCAGCTGGGAGTGTCACGTCTCCATCTGAGCGCTGCCCCATTGCCCTAGACAGGCATACATCATTCATTACACCACACCAATAAATCAATGAACAGGACAGCAGGCATTTAAGCCTCAGATTTTTGTTGTTTTTTTTAAGAGACAGAAACTTGAGACATATCAATAAAATTGAATATGCAGAACTTGTTTGGATCCTGTTTTGAACAAAATACCTTTAAAAGGCATCTATAGGACTACCAGGAAGTGGCAACACTCTATAATGCCAAGTAATTATGAGGCTTTCGTTTTGTGAAGTCCTGGCCTCACAGCTGTGCCTTTTACACCCTATTCTGTTAGAATATATGTGAAAGGGTGGAATTTGATACAGTATTTGATTGCTTCACAATAGCCCACAGGGCCTTGTGGGGGTTCCGGTCCCGAGTGTTTCAGAAGGCCCAGTCAGGAGAACCTTGGCGATGGCACCGGGTTCACATATGCATTCACTGGAAATGTTCCATAATAAAACAATGTTTTTAAATCTTGCTTTGAGGACGGCCAGCAGAGAAAAACAAAGGATCTAAAATAAAACTTTCATTGTAAAACAAAGTCTGGCTCTGACTTGTCATGCTGCGAGGTGTGCAGCAAGATGAAACAATGTCAGGGAGACTCATCCCACCCCGGCCCCTCCCTCCCACCACGTGTGGTCTCCCACAGGGCCAGGAGAAAGCAGAGGCCGACACCCCTGCCCTGAAGGAAGACTCCCCAAGGCTGGCGGGAATCATCTCTCCCCAAGGCTCCTGGGAGCTAAGCCTTCCTCCGAGGGGCCGCCCTGGATTGTTCTATATTTACCTTAGCTCAACTGTCTCCACCCTGGCTTCCCGTGTCCTTGAGGAGGAGACAGAAGGATATTATTAGCTTGCTGGCCCTGAACTTACCTCCCTGCTCTCTGAGAACATTCCTGCCAAGGGGGCCTCTTCACTGTGCTTCTTCCAGATGAAGATGTTTGCAAGGTTTCTGCCCCAACCAGGAAACTGTAGGCCCTTATGGGAGGCATGACCACGGACCACGCTCCGGGGATTGGAGCTCTGGCTCAAGGTGCTTGAGAAACAAGAAGTTTCCCCATGCACAAGAACATAAGGAGGGCTCAGAGAAGATCTGGAGGAAAGCAAATTCAAACAAAGAGAGCCATCAATGGGGGTGTAACGAGGAGCTCACCCCTAGTCTGTTGCAAATCCCCTCTTGGGGAACACTGCTCACAAGTGCACCCCCAGGGAGTTGTTCAGAACTGGGATCCACGCTGGGTTCTGGGATCGTGAGCTCCCTGGAGTCACATTTTGTGCTTCCTTATGGCGTGAGGGTCTGTATACCATGAAGTTCCCAAAGAGGTCCAAGGCCCCAGAAAGAACAGGAACAACAGCGATGGGTGGGTTTTTCTAAGGGACAGTCGAGAGTATTCTTGATGGGATTTGAATGCATAATACTGTTTCTCAATACTTTTCTCCTTCAGTGTTGTCCATCACTTTGAAGTCCTTAACACATTATGAGGCAGACCAGGTTCCTATTTTAAAACCAGGAACAAAAAACTGCTGAAAAGCAAGTGGCCAAACCGAGAACACCAAGAGACGAGAGGGTGATCCACCCTCCACACTGGAGGAGAATCACATTCTTTCCCACTCAAGGAGAATCACTCCTCTTTCCCACTCGAGATCCCACCAGACGCTGGACACACCATCTCTGTTCTACACACATCCCAACTGAAGGTCTGCTAACATCTCCACATCCCAGGGATGCGGTGTCCCCTGCACAACCCACATGAGCTTGTCATCCCTCAAGAGGACAGACAGCTCAGTCTAAGAACCACACCACCTTGTGCAGACCCAGGGCTCTTCGGGTCTGAACTGAGGCCAAAGGGAGGGGCTTGGTATCTTATAAACAGAAGTTCAGCCTCTTTATTTTGCTTTTCTTATTTGTTTTTTGGCCTGGTCTTCCATTTATATGATTTTATTTAATTTATTTCATTAAATTTATTAGTCACAGTTAATTTTATTGGAGTTTTATTTATTTTTTGCTGTTTTGCACACAAAACCGTAGCATGCATAGTAATAAAATCTGTACCATTCTTATTAAATAGTTGATAATAGATGCTATTGTGAAACACTGGAAACTAAGAACCCCCATAATTCCAGCATCTCAGAGGTAACTGTAACTTTAAACAAACACAGCTTTGAAGATGCAGCTGTGTTACCTTCTCTGGAATCTTAGTCCTATGTTCCTCCCCGCCATTTTAGAGAGAGATATACTCTCTATATGCACACTCTCTCCACACACTCTCTATATAGCCTGCCTTTCCTGAGGGTCTTGTGAGTTTAATGCACAGTTACAGGGTACAAGGGACCAGCTCCCCAGGCTTCAGCCAAACACCCTAGAAATCATACTTTAACAAGACATTACCAGGAAATGTCCCTGTGGTGACGGCAGAAGGGTGTGTCGCCATCACTGCTCTCCACTCTGTGCTGCATCCACCCCATTTCTGAGTCACCGAATTCCCTTCTTATCGGCCTCTTCCCCTTCCAACAGGCGCTGCTGCTGTCCCTGCCTGCAACCTCCCAGGATGCTGACCTCTCCAGAGTCTGTGAAGCCTCCATGTTGACCAATTGCATTTCAGGAAAAGAAGGAAGTCTGAGCGTCTAAGTTAAACATAGATTTAAAATGTGTAGGGTAAACCCTTAGCAGGAAACTCGAATGGCCAACCTCAGGAACGAAGAGACAGCAACAGCATCGATCCTGCCCAATGTCCAGAGCCATTAGAGAATGTTATGATCGACTTTTTTTTTTTTGAGTTGGAGTCTCACTCTGTCACCCAGACTGGAGTGCAGTGGCTGCTCCCGGCCACCGCAGCCTCGACCTGCTGGGTCCCGGTCCTTCCGTCTCAGCCTTCCGAGTAGCCGGAATTACAGGCATGCGCTACCATCCCGGCTGATTTTTTGTAGAGATGAGGTCTCGCTGCCCAGGCGGGTCTCGAACCCGCGGGCTCAGGCAATCCACTCACCTCAGCCTCCCAAAGGCGCAGGATTACAGGCTGAGCCACCAAACTCGGCTTATGGTTGACTTTATGCCAGTACAACTTAGATGATAGGGAGAAATGCCTTGAAAATCTATACCTTGAGAAATGTATACAGAATGAAAAATTGGCCGGGCTCAGTGGTTCAGTCCTGTAATCCCTGGACTTTGGGAAGCTGAGACAAGTGGATTGCCTGAGTCTGTGGGTTCAAGACCCACCCAGGAAACTTGGCAAGACCTTGTCTCTACAATAAATAAAAAATTAGCCGGGCATGGTATCACGCGCCTGTAGTTCTGACTACTTGGAAGGCTGAAGCGGAAGGATCGCCGGAGCTCAGCAGGTTAAGGCTGTGGTGGCTGGAAGTGTGCCGCTGCACTCCAGTCTGGGCAACAGAGTGAGACTCCAACTCAAAAAACAAAGAAAACTTACTCTGGAGATTAATCATCCCAGGCAAGGTTACAGAATCCAGAAATAAGTCCAACAGCTACAGGGAGAAATAAGAAAAGACCAGAGAGTGACCCTAGATAGAGAGGAAGCAGTTTGGGTCTTAAAAACTGTCTGGTGCCATTTCCAGAATCAACAGAAAGCCAACTATTGATTGATTATGTTAGCTTTGTTAGATGGGAGAAGGCGTCTTTGATGAGATCAAATTGGGGAATGCTGTGTCTGTGCTTCGTGACTCTCATTTGTGAAGACGAGAGATGGTCTATTTGGTTCCTAAAAGTCAGCAGGAAGGGAGAATGCAGGAACAGGTAAGGGAGGCAGAGGGCCCCAGGCCACAGCGGGGAAATAGGGCGGGGTGAGAGTGTAGTATCACATCTGCCCTTCCCAAGGACTGTCTGTTGTGGTCTCTAACCCAAGAGTGTCTGGTCATCATCACCTCCCCTCCCTGCCCCCCATTACAAAAGTCTGTTATGTCTTTTGTGTTTTCTATATTTATTCTCCCAAACCAGTCACAATTATATATGTATTTAATAGTCCCTGTAGCAGTTTCTCAGAAACTCAGAATTTTATTTGTTCCTTTTTTTCTTCCATCTCTTCCACAGGTTGCCTCTGTGTCTCCGGGTTTCAGTGTTTCTGCTACTTAAAAAATCTTTAGGAATCAGGATTCCTCAATTGCCTTCCCTTTTCCTTTACCATGCTTTAAAGGTAAATGAGAAATAAAGACTTTCTCAGACAAACAAAAACTGATGGAATATGTCGCCAGTAAGCCTGCATAGGAGGACATGTTAAAAGAAGTTCTTCCATCTACCTTGGGACCATGAGAGGAGTTGTCCTGAGAGGAACATGCTGAGGCAGGCAGAGCAGAAAGAGGGAAGACTCTGGGTTTTGAATGCATTGTTGAGCATATAGATGTTTTTTGTGTGAATTTAATTTGAAGGGACCATCACATTACAGCATAAAAAGCTATTGTATAATTTTGAAAAGTTGAGCTAACCTTATAACTATCCTTCCCTCTGCTTCTTGTCATTTGAAGCAGTAAATAGCTTTATTACTTAAAAAAAAAAGAAGTTATTCGGGCAACCCCTTTGGGTCCCCTCCATGTGGGAGCTTTTCTGTCCTCTCAATTAATCCTACTTTCACACACACACACACACACACACACACACACACACACACACAAAAAGAAAGAAAAAGAAGTTCTTCAGAGGGAAGGAACGTGGCATGGATCAGAAACTGGAATCTATATAAAGAAAGAGCATCAGAGAAGAAATAAGTGAAAGGAAAACAAAACTTCTAATTTTTATATTCTTAATTGAAATAACAGATATAATACATTATAATAACAATATAATATTATAATAATATAGCACACAGTAACGTGTATTCTGTGACTATACTTTATGTGTAGGTGAAATGAATGGCAGAAATTATACAAAATATAGAAAAGAAGAATTGAGAATATCTTGAGATTATAAGATATAATACATATGATGTAATATTTTGATATTATAAGATATTTGCATTACCAACGAAGTGGTATAGTGTTATATAAAATTAACATGAATGAGTTGTAAATTTATATTGCAAACTCTAACACCACCCCTGAAAAGGGTAAAAAGAAAACTATAATTGATATGCTAAGACAATAGAGAAAATTGAATCATGTAAGATGCTCTGTTTAAACCACAAAAGACAAAAAAGAAGTAAAAGACAAGAATAGGAATAAAAAGTAAAGACAATAAATAGAAAACAGTAACAAATATGATAGCTATTAATCAAAATATAGTAATAATCACTTTAAATTTCAGTGGTCTACATACACCAATTATAAGACAGAGATTGCCAGAGCAGATAAAAAATTTAAGACCCAGTATCTGTTGTATACAAAAAACTACTTTAAGTAGAAATGTATATATAGTTTAAAAGCAAACGGATGGAGAAAAATAGACCATGCTAACACTAAACAAAGAAAACATGGAGAGCTGCATTCATTTCAGATAGAGCAGACTTCAGAACAAGAACAAGTATCAGGGATATAGTGAGACATTACATAATGATAAAATGGTCGATTCCCCCAAGAAGACACAACAGTCCTAAATGTGTATATGCCTAACAGTAGACTATCAAAACACATGAGGCAAGACTGATATAACTGCAAAGAGCAATAGGCAAATTCGCTATTGTAGTTAGAGACTTCAACATGTCTATCAGAAATGGTCAGATTCAGCAGGCAGAAAATCAGTAAGGATACAGTTGAGATCAAAAGCATCATCAATCAACTGGAGATAATTGATATCTATAGACCTGTCCCTCTAAGAACAACAGAACACACATTTTTTTTGAAGCTCATATTGAAAACTAACCAAAATAGACCACATAACACACACCTGAGCCATAAAACACACCTTAACAAATATAAAATAATAAAAATAACACAATGTCTGCTTTCAGATCATAATCAAACAGAAACCAATAAGAGAAAGACACTGGAAATCCCCTAATACTTAGAAATTAAAAGTATATTTTAAAAGATGAGACAAAGAAAAAAAATCTTAACAAAAATATAAAAATGTTTTTAACTAAGTAAAAATAAAAACATAACATCACGATTTGTGAGACACAACAAAAGCAATGCTCATAAAGAAATTTATAGTGTTCAAGTCATATATTCAAAAATAAGAAAAATCTAAAATCAGTAATTTCAGCTTTCACTTTAAAAAGCTGGAAAAAGAAGAGCAAATTAAATCTAAAGTAAGCATAGAAAAGAAAAAATAAAAATCAGAAAAGAAATTAACAATTTTGAAAACAGAAAATCAATAAAGACAATAAAATCAAAGCTGGTTATTTGAAAAAGATCAATAAAATCAGTAAGTCAATAACAAGGCTAAGAAAAATAAAAGACAAAACTTATTAATATCAGAAAATAGGGGAAATTGCTATAAGCCCATGAACATGAAAGGATAATGAAGAAATACTAATAACAACTCTCTGCCCACAAATTTGATAATTTACATGAAATGAATCATTTTCCTTGAAAAACTCACACAATAGACCATCTAAATCAGCCTGAATTTTAAAAAAGCTGAATTGATAATTATTAACCTTGCAAACCAGAAAGCATCACTCTCAGATGAATTTACAGGTGAGTTCTGTTAAGCATTTAAGAAGAAAAATATGCAGATTTGTACAATTTCCTCCAGAAGACAAAAGCAGAAGACAAACTTTTCTACTCATTCTATGAAGCCAGCATTACCTTATACCAAAACCAAACAAAAGCATTACAAGTAAATAAGACACAGACCAATATTTTTCATGAACATAGATGCAAAACATTTCAACAAAACATTAGCAAATTGAATCCAGCAATATATGAAATCAATTATACACCATGACCATGTGAAATATGTCCCAAGTGTGCAAAGACTGGTCCAAGAGTTGAAAATCAATAAATGTAATCCATAATATCAACAGGGAAAGAAGAAAAGTTACATGATCCTACCATTAGATACAGAAAAAGCATTTCACAAAATCCAACATCCATTTGTAGGGGGAAAAAAAAAGCTCTCAACAGACTAAGAATAGAAGAGATCTTCCTCAACTCGATAAAGAATATCTACATTAAAAAAACCCACAGCTAACATAACTCTTTATTTTATTTTATTTTTTTATTTTAAAGTTGTGGGGTACAATTCAGAGTTAGGTATACAAATGCTTATAATGCAGGTACCCTTATTGATGAGGTGTGTCTCTCCCTCCCCTGGCAGTTTCACTCAACTGCCAATCCCAGCCCCCAACATCACTCTTTATGGTCAGAAACTAGTAGCCTTTCCTCTAAGACCAAGAACAAGGTAAGGACATCTCCTTACATCCTTGAAAATATTATACTTGGAATCTCAGTTAATGCAATAAGACATGAAAAGGAAATAAAAGATGTATTTTCAATACCCCACTCATAACCCTAGACAGATCATCAGGACAAAAAATCAGTAACGAGATCCGAAACCTCGATATGACTCTTGATCAAATGGACTTAATTGATACCTATAGAATCCTCCATCCAAAGACCACAGAATACACATTCTACTCATCACTGCATGGAGCATAGTCTAAGATTGACCACATACTTAGCCATAAATCAAGCATTAGCAAATTTAAAGGGACCGAAATTTTACCATGCACCTTCTCAGACCACAGTGGGATAAAAATAAACATTAACACCAATGAGGTCCCCCCCAAACCCACAGAGACATGGACACTAAACAGCATGATGATAAACAACTCCTGGGTCAATGATAAAATCAAAACAAAGATTAAAAGATACCTGGAAACAAATGAAAATGAAGAAACATCTTACCAAAAATTTCTGGGACTCCATGAAAGCTGTAGTAAGAGGGGAATTTATAACCCTACAAATACACATGAAGAAAATGGAAGGATCACAAATTAACAGCCTGACAAGGCACCTAAGGAAGCTGGAAAAGCAAGACCACAAAAACCCTAATTTCAGCAGAAGAATCCAGATCACCAAAATAAAAGCCCAAATCCAGTACATAGAAGACAAAAAGGTAATACAAAAAATCAATGAAACAAAAAGCTGGTTCTTCAAAAGGATAAACAAGATCAATGGTCCCCTAGCTAGACTGACTAAGAAAAAGAGAGAAAAAGCCCAAGTAAACACAATCAGAAACACAAAAGATGAAGTTACATCTGACCCTGAAGATATACAAAAGATCATTAGAGACTACTATGTACACTTGCATGGAAACAAACTTGAAAACCTTAAGGAAATGGAGGACTTTCTGTCATCACACAACCTGCCTAGGTTGAAACAAGAAGAAATTGAGACCCTAAATAGACCAATAACAATCAAGGAAATTGACTACGTAATAAGAAAACTACCTACAAAAAAAAAAAGCCCTGGACCAAATGACTTTCCAGCAGAATACTACAAGACATTTAAAGAGGAGCTGATACCAATCCTACTGAAGGTATTTCAGGCGATTGAGAAAGATGGAACTCTCCCCAAATCATTTTACAAAGCTAACATCTCATTGATACCCAAGCCAGGTAAAGATCCAACAAAGAAAGAGAACTACAAGCCAATATCTTTGATGAATAGAGATGCTAAAATTTTCAGCAAGATCCTAGCAAACCGGATTCAACAACACATCTCAAAAATCATCCATCATGACCAAGTAGGCTTCATTCCTGGGATA
This sequence comes from Carlito syrichta, assembly GCF_000164805.1. NCBI lineage: Eukaryota > Metazoa > Chordata > Mammalia > Primates > Tarsiidae > Carlito > Carlito syrichta. The sequence goes on along the minus strand of NW_007248572.1, from coordinate 117,848 downwards.
CAAGCCTGGTTCAACATTCTTAAAACCATAAATGTAATTAAATACATCAACAGATGTCAAAACAAAAACCACATGATTATATCATTAGATGCAGAAAAAGCTTTATAAAATCCAATACCCTTCTTGATAAAAGCCCTTGAACATCTAGGCATAGGTGGAACGTACCTCAAAATAGTAAAAGCCATCTACGAGAAACCCACAGCCAACAGACTCCTAAATGGACAAAAATTGGAACCATTTCCCCTGAAAACTGGAACAAGACAAGAATGCCCACTCTCACCCCTCCTGTTCAATATAGTATTGGAAGTCCTGGCTAGAGCAATCAGAGAAGAGAAGGCAATCAGGGGTATCAAAATAGGAAAAGAGGAAGTCAAGTTATCTCTATTTGCAGATGACATGATTGTGTACCTTGAAAACCCAAGATAATCTGTCAAAAACTTCCTTACATTGATAAAGGACTTTGGCAAAGTCTCAGGATATAAAATAAATGTGCAAAAGACAATCTCATTTTTTTACACCAATAATAAACAAACAGAAACCCAAATAAAAAGCACAATTCCATTCACAATAGCCACCAAAAAAAAAAAAAAAAGAAATACCTTGGCATCTTCCTAATCAGAAATGTGAAAGACCTTTACAATGAAAACTACAAAACACTGCTCAAAAAAATCAAAGATGACACAAACAAGTGGAAAAATATCCTATGCTCATGGATTGGAAAAATCAGCATTGTGAAGATGTCCATCCTACCTAAGGCAATCTACAGATTTAATGCAATACCCATCAAATTACCAGCAACATTCTTCTCAGACCTAGAAAAAACAACTGTGTTGTTCATATGAAAACACAAATGACCAAGAATAGCCAGAACAATCCTCAGCAGAAAAAGCAAAGCAGGTGGTATCACATTACCAGACTTCAAACTTTACTATAAAGCTACAATAATCAAAACAGCTTGGTATTGGTACAGGAACAGGCATATAGACCAATGGAATAGAATTGAGATCCCAGAAGCAAAACCTCAATTTCTCAACCAACTCATCTTTGACAAAGCCTCCACCACCTACCACTGGGGAGAGGAGAACCTATTCAGTAAATGGTGCTGGGAAAACTGGCTGACACATGCAGAAGAT